>NW_027397086.1:11068156-11173706 GCF_003265705.2 Callorhinus ursinus
TATGAATATTTAAGAATATTCAAGTGGGCTTTCTACCTTCCATACTAAGTGCAGAGAGCTCTGGGCCCCACGCTGATCAGACTGGGCGCCATTCTGTAAATCATTTTGTGCAATTTTGTGTTCTCTCTTTCGAAGAAGGAGAATTAGTTTGATAGATTAAAGCTGTTTCCTTATTGGAATGGGCATTTTGTCTCTTTCTCTTGGTGCTCGTCCACTGTCTCTCGATGCCTCCCAGGTAGGGAGGCCCTAATTTCCCTGAGTTGCTCATGGTGAAGCAATTTCCTCTCTCTGCCAGCCCTATGGGGTCTCATTTGTCGAATGAAGGGGCCTCTGGCTAGGGTGGAAAATGTAAGAGACGAGAAGGTGACCCGCTCCTTTCTGCGGAGGTTCTGTGTTGTAAAATATTTCCAACTTAGAGGCAGATGCCCCTGGTTGTTGGTCAAGGGGGTTTCTTTTAACTCTGGAGTTTGCAAGGGCTGTAGAAGGACATATGGAGACTAATTGGGCCCCCACTGTGGAATAAACGGGACGCGGGGCTCAGTGAATTCAAACCAAAATAGCTACATTTACAACCCCACATTATGTACAGGCATCATATAAGTAAACACCTGGTTTTAACAGCTAATTCCTCCTTATAAAGATTTTGATGAACTTAGTAGTGCTTATACTTTGGCATTTCAAGGAATCACCGGGGGAGTATGTTAAAAGGTAGATTCCTGGCCCCCACCTCCAGGGATTCTGCTTTGGTAGGTTTCAGGTCGCACTTGGGAATCTGCATTTTTAACAAAATCCCTGGATGATTCTGATGCTTGGTAGTCCCAGGACACCCGTTGAGAAATGCTGTCTCAAGATAACATTTTGTCCTGGTGATTTTCCTAAACTGGCACGAGATACCCCAAGTGCCTGGCACAGAGAGAGTGCATGACCAACAGGGACCATGGACATTACTGGTGTAACTTTTCCCATTATCTTGATCATTATTGCAATTTTGGGTTGCTCCGTGTCTGATCCACGTGGTGTGCATTTATACCCTGTGCTAATTCATGCTGGATTCATGGTGAACTTTTGGGGACTTCTGTTTCCTCCTCCATAGGAGGGAAAGACAAATCCCTAGCTTCCTGAGACTATCTGTGATTATACTAAATGCTAGGGATTCTCAAGCAATCAACTTGGAGTTCTATTGGTTTGTTCCAGCTCCTAATTACATTTGCATAAATCCAAATCCATGGAAGCAAGTTTAGATGGGCCTCTTTACTAGGCTCCATGGCCTTCCTATGGAGTCCTTTGCCTGGTGATGCTCTCTGTTATTATAGGAACTGGTTTTCTGACCCCCCACGTTGAAACACATACAACATCATTCATCACCATCTGCTGTAAGAGGTGGGCTAGAAAGAAGCCTGTGTCAGGAGTCAGGAAAGCTGGGTCTGCCCAGATATTATATCTGGTACTGCACCTAGCTTCTATCAACATGGACATAAATAACATACGCTTTTCTTTTTCTTTTCATATTGTTTTCTATTCACACCGTTTATTTTTCTATTGATACTGTTTCTGTTCATACCACTCAGTGTGGCAAAACTGTATTCCTAATAGAAATCACTAGAGCTGGATTTCAATATCCACCTGGGCGCATTGGTATACCTTTTACAATCACCTAAATTTAACTGTTGCAATGACCACTTCATCCAATCAGTGGCTCCCAAATGGAGAATAGTCAGTCTCCCTGAAACTTCCCTTGAGAATGTAACTTCTCCAAGGTGTGTTCAGAGTTAAGATGCTCTTTTTAGAGTCTTAAGTCCTTGGAACTTCATGTTAAGAGTTCTTTATTCTTAAAAAAAAAAAAAAGAGTTCTTAATTCTCAAAGGGGATCAGCTAGGGCTACCACACTACTGTGTATTGAATATTGTTCTGGACATCGGTGCTACAAGAATGAACAGGTGGTGTCTCTGGTTTTGAGAAACCAATAGAACAGTGAGAAAGACAGACACATCTAAAAAACAAAACAAAACAAAACAAAAACCCAAGAAGTTCTATGGGTTAAACTAAAGGTTTATGTAAAATATATGGGGACATGAAAATTAGCAGGACGGTTGAGGACCTGGGGAAGGGAGTGGAGGGAAAAGCCATCTAGGGGACATGTGTCCTGGAAGCAGGCTTGGGGAAGAGGAGGAGCTCCTGCATGAGCTCTGGGACTCAGGGAGAGTCCAGATGGGCATGAGCACATGCAAAGGCCCTGAGACAAATCATTCACTTATTCATTTGCTCAACCAAAAAAAAAGAAAAGAAAACAATTTTGAAGGATCTAACTAGATCAGGCACAATGTTATGGGTTTGCATGAAGATAAAGTTTTTAAATTTAATTTAATTTTATTATGTTATGTTAGTCACCTTTCAGTACATCATTAGTTTTTGATGTGGTGTTCCATGATTCATTGTTTTCGTATAACACCCAGGGTTCCATGCAATCCATGCCCTCCTTAATACCCATCACCAGGCTAACCCATCCCCCCACCCCCTCCCCTCTAGAACCCTCAGTTTGTTTCTCAGAGTCCATAGTCTCTCATGGTTCCTCTCCCCCTCCGATTTCCCCCCTTCATTTTTCCCTTCCTTCTCCTAGTGTCCTCCCTGCTCTTCCTTATGTTCCACAAATAAGTGAAACCATATGATAATTGACTTTCTCTGCTTGACTTATTTCACTTAGCATAATCTCCTCCAGTCCCATCCATGTTGCTGTAAAAGTTGAGTATTCATCCTTTCTGGTGGCTGAGAAATATTCCATTGTATATATGGACCACATCTTCTTTATCCAGTCATCTGTTGAAGGGCATCTCGGCTCTTTCCACAGTTTGGCTATTGCGGACATTGCTGCTATGAACACTGGGGTGCATGTGGCCCTTCTTTTCACTACATCTGTGTCTTTGGGGTCAATACCCAGTAGTGCAATTGCTGGGTCATAGGGTAGCTCTATTTTTAATTTTTTGAGGAACCTCTACACTGTTTTCCAAAGTGGCTGTACCAATTTGCATTTTCACCCATAGTATAAGAGAGTTCCCCTTTCTCCGCAACCTCTCCAACATTTGTAGTTTCTTGCCTTGTCAATTTTTGCCATTCTAACTGGTGTAAGGTGGTATCTCAATGTGGTTTTGATTTGAATTTCCCTGATGGCCAATGATGATGAACATTTTTTCATGTGTCTGTTAGCCATTTGTATGTCTTCTTTTGAGAAGTGTCTGTTCATGTCTTCTGCCCATTTTTTGACTTGATTATTTGTTTTTTGGGTGTTGAGTTTGAGAAGTTCTTTATAGATCTTGGATACCAGCCCTTTATCTGTAGTGTCATTTGCAAGTATCTTCTCCCATTCTGTGGGTTGCCTCTTTGTTCTGTTGACTGTTTCCTTTGCTGTGCAGAAGCTTTTTATCTTGATGAAGTCCCAAAAGCTCATTTTTGCTTTTGTTTCACTTGCCTTTGGAGATGTATCTTGAAAGAAGTTGCTGTGGCCGATGTCGAAGAGGTTACTGCCTATGTTCTCCTCTAGGATTTTGATGGATTCTGTCTCACATTGAGGTCTTTCATCCACTTAGAGTTTATCTTTGTGAATGGTGTGAGAGAATGGTCAAGTTTCATTCTCCTGCATATAGCTGTCCAGTTTTCCCAGGACCATTTATTAAAGAGACTGTCTTTTTTCCATTGCATATTTTTTCCTGCTTTGTCAAAGATTATTTGACCATAGAGTTGAGGGTCCATATCTGGGCTCTCTATTCTGTTCCATTGGTCTATATGTCTGTTTTGGTGCCGGTGCCAGTGCCATGCTGTCTTAGTGATCACTGCTTTGTAATATAGCTTGAAATTGGGCAACATGATGCCCCCAGCTTTGTTTTTCTTTTTCAACGTTTCCTTGGTGATTTGGGGTCTTTCTGATTCCGTACAAATTGATTGCATATTTGAGGAAGGAGGATGAATCTTATTTTCATAGTAGGGGATGTTACAAAATACAAATCTGGAAAAGTGCTTTAGGGCATACGGCACCAAATTTTATAAACCAGTAGAAGATATTTTTGGGCAAGATAGAAACCCCACAGTGTGAAAAAAAAAAGGAAGGACTCAATCCAAATAGTGCAATGGGTACACATAGAAAGGATTCTAAGAGATAAAACAATAGATAAATAGGATCCCTGACTTCCTCAGGCCTCACCCTCACCCTGCCCTGGTCAAGCAAAGACCACTCTATAAAGCAACCATTTCACCCTAGATCTGAAGACTTCCCAAGAGCCTGGAGCCACATCAACCTTTCTTTGGTGTTTTTGCTATGACTGATAATTTGTACCAAATTCATTTTGGGAGGTTGTTTTTCTTCCCTGACATACATCACAGGATATTTTTATAGTTTGATGAATCTAACACATCTGTGTAATCACACAGTTTCCAGAAATCCAGATGTTCCCCAGAGCACCTCTGGCTCCCGTGCTCTTGCAAACATTTGCTGTGAACACCAAAGGCTGTTTGTTGGTTTTAATGTTCTAGCTCATCTCATTACCCAGTGAAGGTGAAAGATTGAAGCCAGATAGTGTTGCCAGTAAATGTTTTCATCTCTAATGCATCTATTTCTAGTGACTGATTAGTATGCGGTGGGGCCCACAGACTGATGCTGTCTAAATGGCCAATCGCATTCTGCCTGCTGTGGTACAGAGAAGGAAGTCAGGCCGGTGTGCAGAGCCCCTTCTGTTTTTTCGCTTGAGGTCCCTAACTGAAAAACAAGGGACCATTATCAAGCCCCATCTCACTGGTTACTGGGATGACTTTAGAAAGGTGAATGAGTTTAAATGTTCACAAGTACCTAAAATATGGACAAATCTTAACAAAACGTAGTTATTATCATTACTAATACAATCATCAGTCCGTAATGCAAGACACGTTCACCTGTCTTTAAGAAGCTCTGTGGTAGTGGAATTTAACAGCAAAGCTGGGGAAAGAGCACTGAAATGGGAGTCAGGGGCTCAGACTAGAGTCTCTTATGGTCTCTTATGGTCTTAGGCAAGTCTTCCCCTTCTCTAGACACCAGGTTGTCCATTTGTGAAGGGAACATATTACCTCAGATGATACCTAAGGTCCTCCCAGTTCCAATGCAGATGAATCTCTCATCCTAAGGGGTTGGTGCATGGAAAGCAAGAGGGAGCATCTCTAACCCAAGAGACTGTTAGCTGATCCTTCTGGAATGGAGATTGTAGCTACCTTTGCTTTGGAGAGCTTTAAACATTAGGCAGGAGATAGTTTTAGGTGAAGAGCCTTCCCCACCTCTGTTCCTTCTGCTGGGAGTCCCCTTCAAACCCCCCATCTCTGTTGAGTTCCTATACCTCAATGAAGTCTTTCTCTGAATCTGCCCAGTGGCCCTCACCAATGAAATAAATTAGGGTCCCTATATTTTTATGTCACTCAGCATCACCAATTGAGACTACATATATTTTGCAATCATTTGATTCACGTTGATCTCTCCCACTGCACTGAGATCTCTCCCTCTCCATGAGAGCCTGGACCAGATCTATTTTGACCATCACTGTTTCACCCATGCCTGAATGTGTGGATAAATAAATGAATGAAGTCCTGACTGGGGGAAAGCAAATGGGTTAGACAGCCTCTTTCTAGGGGCTCAGAGCCCCAGGGTCCTTTATAGAGTAAATATGGGGGATATGGGGTGTTGGGCAAATACAAACACTGGCAAAAAAGCAGAAAAGAAACACTTATTAGTAAGGACAACATCCAACTTTGGAGAAAGAATGGACAGCAAAAGGAGAGGAATGAAAATACTGTTAAATAGGAAACAAAAAAGAACAAAGAAAAGCAAATGCAGGGTGAAGTTTGAGTATGAGAAGGACAGGGATGATTTTCTGACTGAAGCCTGAAGATCAAGGATGGCACTGAACACATTAAATATTTCACAATGATTATCAACTTATTAAGACAGAAAGATTGATTTATTCTTATGTTCTGGAGAGAGAATTGTGAGAAGCAATAACCCATCTCAAGCACAATAAACTTGCCTTAATCGGAACAGATAAGGTTTGAGGATTGAGGGAGATTAATCGATGAAAAAATGAGTCCCTGGGTTTGCGTGGGGAGGCAGTGTGATGAAGAGGAGGAAGGGGTGGGGGGCGCCCTGCAGATGGGGACTGAAGGCTGGTTCATCTCTTGGCAGCTGGGTGACCTTGGGCAAGTCCCCTTTCCTCTCCCAACTTCAGCTTCCTTTTCTTTAGAACAAAGATTGATAAATGAAGGCCCGTGCCAAATCCAATCCCTCACTTGTTTTCTTTAAATAAAGTTTTATTGAAACATGCATTGTCAATGCTCGCTTTTGTGTTACAATGATGGGGTCATTGCAACAAAGAGCCCACGGTCCCCAAAGCCAAAAATCTTTACAATATCATTCTACAAAAGAAGTTTGATGACTCCTGCTCTAGAAAGATATAAGTGATAACCATTTTGCAGGCTTGTTCTGATATTCATTCACCTGGTGTCTAGCATGAGAAGGTACTCAATAAACAAAGGTGGTGTTTGGTCACATCAATGGATCAATGAATAAATACATGAGTGGCATGATATACTAGAATGGTAAAGACACATGTGGGGTCAGATCTCTGTTTAACTCCCTAAAAACTGTGTGACCTCAGGCAAATTGAACCCTCTCTTTCAACTTCTTTATCTTCTATAAATTGGATACAACAAAATCTATCTTGCAAAATGGTGGCTGGTAAATGAAATACAGTATGAGAACTTGGAACATAAACCCTCAAAAATTTCTTGTTCAATTAAAAGCCTAGAGGAAGTAAAAATAATTGCCATTGGTCAATCATTGCTTTGGAGGCAATATAGTCTCAGAGAAGTTGCTGGAGTTCTCAGCCCAGCTTCAACAACTACCTCTATTAGTTTCTGACTTGGAATCATGGTTCAGGAATCATGGTTCAAATGGAGCCATCGCTTGAGTCCTACCACCATGCCTGCATTTAAGAATGAATGAATGAGTTCTGGCTAGGACTCTCTGCTGGGTAAAGTCATGCTCTCCAGTCCTTTGGGGATCATCTCTGAGGTCACCTCTAATACCTCTTAAGTTGTTTCAGGACAGTAACTTGATCCTTTCTACCCTTTTTGGGCTGGAAGAAATGCTGGGGCCATAAACCAGAGGATAATCCTATAGGGCTTTCCCAGTGGTATCTGTAGTTAGCAGTTCTCAATCCTGACTACACACTGAAATCAACTGAGGAGCTATACGTAAATGCACATTCCCACATAACTAAATCAGAATTTCTGGGGGGTGGGCTCAGGCATTGACATCTTTTAAAAACTCCCCAAGGAGTTTTCTAGAAGCTATAGTTTAGCTATCATAGATTGGACCCTGGGGTCTCTTTGCATGGTTTCTGGGTAGCCTGGGGCCTGTATGCAGTAGGAACTTGGCTCAAACACTTTCCCATCTTCTTAACTGAGCTAGAAGGATCTTAGCAGGAATAGTCTAAAGAAGGATTTGGGGCCTCAGGGAAGTCCAGTGGGTTCATCAAACATCAAGAACCCAAATGTCTGGTCCTGGGGGTAAGGGGGTGGTTGAGGAGATCCTGAGTTAAAGGGATGCCCTTTTAGGGCCCAAACCTACTGCTGGGGGTTGAATCAGAGCCTTCCTGAGTTCTTCAGAGCCTAAGGACAAAGACAACATCTTAGATCTTGACCTTAACTTTTTTTCCAATAGATCCCTAAGGCCATGAAAAACATCTGGGTCCAGGTAACTAGTTTCAGAAAGGGCAGGTAAATCTGTATCACCGAGTCCAAGGGGCTGGTGGTTACCTGCCTTGGAATGAGGCTGTGTGACAGAAGTGAGGGTTAAGGGCATTAGAGTCCTGTGTTGACTAGAAGTGGGAGGGAAGATTCCATGGGAAATAGGCTCTGTGTCTCAGGAGAGGCCCAAAGGCATGTGATCAATTTGGATGCCTTGGCTAAGTTGGTTTTCAGGTGTCTCTGAGGTTCAGAGACTGAGCTAGCTTGGCCAAGATTTAGGCTACCCCAGGTGAGGATTGCAAATGAACTTAATATTTTGGCATGAATCTAACCAGTTGGTTGTGGTTGCCTAGACACTCAGTTAAGAAGGATTCTGAAGTCATGTCTGGCTTGATGGGGAAAAGCACTGTGATTCATTCAGTTGGCTGTTACATGTGTGGGAGAAAGGAGTGGCTTATCAGAGAAATGGCAGGAAGATAGTGTGTGGGGAGATTAGGAGGCTTGACAGAAGCTCCAGGGGAGACAAAACTGGGGCCAAATCGTAGGCCCTTGAATGCCGGGATGGAGAATTTGGATTCAATTTTTTGTTTTTGATTCTGAGGAATTCAGTTATGCCTTCTAAACAGAGGCCTAATGTCGTCAAATTGAATTTTTGGAAATATCTCCTGACTGCAGTAAGAAAGGTAGGCTGGAGGAGGTGGTGGTGGCCCTAGGTGGGGAATAAGGAGGCCAATGCAATCCAAAGTGAAAGACTTGAGATTGAAAAGTTGATGTTCTTCTGACCATATCTGAGTGTCTGCTATGTGCCAGGCATGGGACCTGGTTCTTATTATTCAACTAAGAGTAAGACAGGTGTGGCTCTTCATCCTCAAGAGGAGATCAGATTCTGGCTGGGAAGCACATCATTCTCTGTCTGTAAGCTGGGGGCCCAGGAAAACCCAGGGTGTCATCCAAGTCCACACCTGAAGGCCTCGGAACCAGGGAAGCCAAGGGTGGAAGTCCCAGCCTGAGTCCAAAGGCCCAAGAACCAGGAGCACACATGTTGGAGCACAAGAGAAGATGGGTGTCCCAGTTCAAGCCCTTCTTCCACCCTTTTGTTCTGTTCAGTCCCTCAACAGATTGGATGATACCCATTTGCATTGGTGAGGGTCATTTTTCTTTACTCAGTCTACCCATTCAAGTGCTAATTTCTTCCAGAGACTGACCTCAACCCCCCCCCCCGCCCCCAGAGACGTATCCAGAAATAATGTCTAAACAGCTCTCTGGGCATCCCTTAGCCCAGTCAAAGTGACGTACAAAATTCACTATCACATCCCATTACTGCACTTCATTTGCTCCAGAAAGTTGGGTGATTGGTCTCCCAATCTCAAACCTTTCTTCCTGATAGGAAAGTGACAGTTTTAGTTAACTGGACTTTGATCAATAATGGGAGCCACTGCAAAAAAAAAAAAAAAAAAAAAAAAAAAAAAAATTCCAACATTTGCTGAGTGATTTTGAAGTGCCAGGCACCATGCTAAGCACTTCCCATAATCTTTTCTATTTAATCCTTACAAGATTATTTTATCAGCCTTGTCTTGAGGCTGCTGGAACCCAAGCATAGTCCAGAGATTTGAGATCGCTTGTCCACATTCTCTCACAGCCAGTAAGCTGCAGACCTGGGATTCTAATCCCAGTCGAGCCAGGCTCAAACCCACACACGTTCACCACAACACCACCCTTCTGTCCCTGCAATCAGCCACCCTGCGTGTCCCCTTTCCAACGTTAACTAGGCCGGCAGGCAATCTGATGCCACAGGGGCACTGCACTCTGATTGTTTCTCGTTAGTGGTTGTCTTCTCTCTCTGTGGGCACTTGGTTACATAATACCTGAAAATATTAAATTAGTTTTCCTTTACAGGAAATTATGTTCCATTAGGGCCACTGACATAGCTATTTTGGGACCTCCAGGAGAGTTGTGTGCTTTTTGGAAATGTCTGACAAATCTGATTGCTCTCCGGCAAGGGACTCTCCGAAGGCCTTGTGGCTGGTGGAGTAATTAGGCATTAAATGGCTTTAATAATAGAAATAGGAGGCCCAGACAAGAGGGTTCCACCTGTGATCATCAGAGCTGCTCTGGGTCCCGCTTCCGGCAGAAGAAGGGAAGGGGGTGGAGGCATGCGGTGATCTGCAACATTATCCCCTGATGTCACCTCCCAGTCACCAGTCGGCACCAGGGGTGGGGGAGGGGGTGGGGGTGGGGGAGGGGGTGGGGGTGGGGGAGGGGTGGCGGGGTGGGAACTGCTCCCGGGAGGAGACACAGCCAAGGGGCCTCCTCTTCTCCATGCCCTTCCTTTAGGGGGTGCTGCGATCAATTGCCGTGGGGGATCATGCTCTGCTTGAGTCTTGCCCCTGCTAGAATACCTTCCCAAGTGTAGGTCAAAGTCCACCTTGGTTTGACATCAAAATCCTGGAAGATGCAGCCTCCATGTATTTTTTTAGAATGCTCCTTTACACTAAGCTCGTGGCCCTTGTGATTTCCCATTCCTCCCCAGTGTTTGCCCCATAATTTGTCAGCCCCCTGGTCTTGCCAGTCATGTTTCTTCCACCCAGAAGAACCTCCTCCTATCTCTATATTTTGGAATTCTACTTGGAGTTCAAGCCTCAGCTTCAAGGCCACCTCTTCCAGGAAGCTTTCTTGAAATTCTCCTGCCAAAGAAACCTCTCTCTCCCCTTTGCATACCCACGTCACTCTATAGCATCTTATTTCTTCTCTTCTTGTATTATAATTATTTTATACAAATCTTATCTCTCTTGTTACATAGGAAATTCTTCAAGTGGAAGGATTACATTTAAACCACCCCCCCATCTAGTTTTCCTGGGTCCTCTTACAAAGCCATGCATGCAGTAGGTGTTTAATAAGTACATGCTGTACACATCTGCCACTGTGGTGAGAGAAAACATAACTAGAGACTGATGTCCCATGGCCATCTGCCTATCCATTCATTCTCCTTCTAGTGACATTTCTAACCCTCCCTGACCTACCTGCACTCTCGTGCATGATATCTCTTGTCCCAATATGGTATTGATGCAGGTTGGGGAGTGGGCATGGGATGTTAGAACTCAGGACATGGACATGTTTTGGGCACAAGTCTTAAGACACAGATCCATAAGCAGGCATCCATTTTCCTAAAGGGGAGGTGCACTTCCACTTTCAAATGGATTTGATATTTAGTATGGGGAAAATGGAGAAAAGGGCACTGACGTTTCTTACCTGCCCCATTTCCTAAAACATTAATCCACCTTCCTAGCCTCATTTCCCATCATCCACAACCTACCCTGTGATCTAGGCATACCAAACTTTGCACCCATCCTGCAGCGCATGGTGGGAAGGCTAGGGATGCCATTCTCTGGTTCCCATCCCCCTCCAGGATGGGCTCAGTTAAAGAAAATACAAAGATTCAGCTAAGAAAGAAAATCAGTATCAGGATTCACTATTGGTAGAGATGCCCTTGATCTCCTTTCTTGAATCTTGACTGTGGAACTCATGCACCCTCGGACAGATGGGCAAGCTGGCCCAGCAAAGAGGCTCATTTGAACCTGCAGGAGCAAGGCTGTGTGCCCAGCACCCACCACTTCTGGGCAGAGGCAGGTGAAGGAATCCCCAAGAGAGATATCTTTACTCATGCCTGGAAGATACCATTCTTTCTGGCTCTTCCCTTTGATCTTCCCACATGTCATTAGTCCTTTTGATGGCACGAAGAGTTCTTCTTCAGCCTCACCAATGAAATTCAATACTCCTTCCATGGAGACAGAGGACGGTGGGACGGGACAGAGGAACCCGAGGTGTCCTCAGCTCTAGAAACCTCTGTTTCTCTATAGATCTGCCACAGCAGAGATTCAAGTGGTTTTTCCCTGACATATATTGTGTATCCACCTGTCATCATGTCTTTGCCCAGGCTGATCCCTTTTCCCAGAGTGTCCCTCCCTCCTATCTCCACCTGACAAGGTCTTGCTCAAATGCTGCCTCTTTCTGGAGGTTTACCCAGATCTGTCTCCATTCTTCCTCAGTGGTATTCAATAACTTCTTCCGAGCTCCCCATATCACAGCACCGACCATGTCCTGCTGGTGTTCTGGAGACACATGATGCATCTCTCTTCCTCCTCTCCATTTCTACCCCTCCTCCCTTCGTTGCAATCTCCACAAAGGACCACCCCTCTAACTCCAATGCCCACCTTGAGCCTGGCACAGGATTGGTGCTCATGAATGCTGATTGAATCTGCTCAGAGAATCAGCTGTCTGGTGGTGTAGGGTCAAGTACTGTGAAGTCTAACCTTGGCTCAAACATGTTCTTCTCCTGCTGATGAGACTAGGTTCTTTGTTGGCGTTCCAGTTCCCACATGGATACCCTGGAGCACATGATGCCAGAAGAGCTACTGCTCCAGACCATCATGTGAAGACCTATCTCACAGCGGCCTGCCCAGCAGCTCCCCTGGCTTTACTCAGGGCTGACTTTCCTCCAGTGATATTCTGCTCTTATGCTCCCACGGGTCAGTGAGTGGGCCTGTGTCCTCCAGAGAGCACGTCTGTGGCACAGATTCTGAGCATCCCCTTGCTCTCTAATAACACATGCAGTGAAATAACCTAAAAAAAAACAAACAACAACTCACGAACAAACACAAACAACAGAAACAGCATCATAAATGCGGAGAATAAACTGGTGGTTTCCAGAAGGGAGGGTGTGGGGCAGATGGGCAAAATAGGTGAAAGGTTTTCAGAGGTACAAACTTCCAATTATAAAATAAATAAGTCACAGAGATGAAAAAAATACAGCATGGGAAATATAGTCAATGACATTGTTGTAGGGTTGGTATGGTGACAGATGGTGACTACACTTACCGTGGTGAGCACAGCTTAATGTGTGGAATTGTTGAGTCACTAAGTTGTACACCTGAAACTAAAAGAACACTGTATGTCAACTGCACTTCAATAAAAAGAAAATGAGAAAGGGAGGATGTTAATCCAGTGGTTGGGAACACACAGATTATATTAAATGATTTGTGAAAAGTGCTTAACTCAGCTCATAGTAAGAAGCCTCTCAGTAAGTGGTAGCTACTATTACCATCATTATCACCAGAGAGGGGAATGACGTACTCAAGGTCACACAGCTGGTTAATGACAGAGCTGGACCTGGAATTTGAATCTGGAATTTTAGGCTTTGGGTCTCCTGCCTTTCTCTTGCCCTTCCTCTTCTTCCACGGATCTGTGTGTGCGACCTTCCAGATCCCTGTTCAGTCTTGGCCAGACTCATTCTGCCAGTCAGCAGAAACAAAAAAAAAAAAAACCAAAAAAACCCCCCCAAAAAACCCAGAAACAACAACAACAAAAAGCCCCACAACTCTTCCACCACTATGCAGGCAAAAAATTACCCTTAATTACTGGGGCTTCTCCACAATTATAGGACGTGCATTTGAACTCTGAAGGGTCCTCTCCTGAGGATAACCTTTATTTGCCTGATTGCGTCTGTTCAGTTAATTCTGGCTAATTACTATTTTCTTCCTATTAGATTCTAATTATATACAGTATTTTCATTATAAAGCATAATGTTTCCCAGAAAACCATGTCAATTATACAGGCAATATTACCGGAGGTCTGGTTTACCTCATTAAGCCCAAGCGATGAAGCCATGCATCTGATTAAACCCACAGTTTGCAGGGTGGACTTTAACTATATGTGGGCACCGGCGACTCTCACCTAGAGCTTGCTGGGTGTGGGAGAGGACTGGAGAGACTGGAGAAGCCCCTTGAAGGAGGTGGGGGTCCATCTGGAAGTCTTGGCTTTTCTTCAGGAAACACAAGCACCAAGCCACAGTATCTTGGTGTTGGTGGATTTACATCCTCAGTTATGTGTATTTCTGAGCATCCTGTGATTTTAGTTTCATTGAGGCATGGATATAATGTGGTTGTAGAAAAACAAGTCTTAACCCTTGATTCAAAGGCTTCTGTAGGGCCATCCAGCATCACCATCTCTGTTCCTCACATCTTTCTGAGCTCCTGATTTATCCATCCCACCATTGTCTTGTATCCCTACTTGGATATCTAGTAGACATCTTCCCCTTAGCATGGCCAATAGAGAATTCTTGATTTCTGTCCTCCCTGAACCCTGAGTCTAATCCTCCTTATACTACTCTCATCTCAGTAAATGTCATAACTAGGTGCTCAAGCCAAATGCCAGGAGGTCATACTGATTTCCTTATTTCCTTCATCTCTCGTTTCCACTCCATGGGCATGTCCTATGAACTCTAGGTCTCAGCTCTATCCTGGATCCATCCCTCTCACTTCTCCACGGCCAACCCCCTCCCCCATCCAGGCAGTCATCATTCCCACTGAGTGATGGCCTCCTAAGTGGGATCCTTGTTCTTTTCCCTCCTCACACCTGTATCCCTTCTTCCAACAGTAAATCAAGGTGATTTACAAAGTACGACAGATCAGACCATGTTACTCTCTGCTTAAAATTATTAGATATATTGCTTTTTGGGTTAAATCCAAACTTCTTACCATATCTATAAGACACTCCATAATTATTTGCTTGTCGACTTATTTAACAAGTATTTATTGAGGGCCTATTATGCGCAAGGTACTATTCCGGAACAACTGGTTTCTGTTTGAGAATAAAATAGACAAAGATCACCCTTATGCATGCCACTTGTTCATATCACTTTGATAGGACTTAATATTTCACATGTGCGTCTTGTCCAACTGGATTGTCTAAGAGGCCTGGGTCCAGATCTATCCCCCATAATCCTGACCCAACCCCTGCACCTGAAAGCGTCTCAAGAAATGTGAGCTACTTTACTGTGATTTGACACTTGGACAGGAGTTGGAAAACAAAGTTGATTAAAAAACACACTTTTATTGGATTCTAAAGGAATTAATAAAATCCTCCCTTTGGGGATTAATAAAACAGGATTTTTTAATATTAGCCTTATTTTTTTCTACTTTATAAAAGTATTTTAATCAACATTCTAGGTTTTCGAGAATGGATTCAAGCTATGTTCTCTACTTGGGGGAGGAGGGGTTGCAGCGAAGTTTTCATCAGCTCATTTGCAGATGACTCCCATTTTTTACAGTGGCTGCCCTGTCTGAAAAATGTTGTCACTACTGTTTTCCTGGTAAAGATGCATAAAAACAGGGCAAAGTCAAGCTATAAGGGAAGTCACCTTTCTTGAGCATCTCACCATCTAGGAGTTAATTTTTTGTATCAACTATAGGCCATGATAGTGCTGCTTTGTTTGGGAAGGTTTGATACATTGTGTAAAAACCCTCAGTGAGTTAGTAATCATGAGATGTGGGAGCTAGGCTGCCTGGGTTCCAATTCCAGATCTTCCATTTATTGGCTACGTGAGACCTTGAGGACCTTTGTTAACCTTGTGCTTCACTTTCCACATTTGTCAAATGGGAATCATAGGTCCTACTTCCTAGGGTTGTTTTATTAAATGAGCAAATCCACATAGAAACATGCCTGGCAGATTTGTGCTGCCTACGTCCTGGCTCTTACCATCTGGTCTAAACCTGGGCTGGTCTCCCTCCAAACCACCATTCTGGCCACCAGTAAATGCTACCAGCAGCACCTGTGCTATTCATTGAGCATCCTCTAGAACCCAACTTCTAATCCTAATAAAATTTCAGAAATGTGTAGTGTGCACATTAATATCTCACTCTTCAGGTGAGTAACACTGAGGCTCCCTAAGGTCACTTGTCCAAAGTCAAGGGGCAGGTAAGTGGCAGATCATACTGGTTTGTCCCCAAAGACTGTGCTCTTGAAAGTAGTTAATATGTTCCATAATCTTCAAAATGTAATATACTTTATACACGGAAGGTGTTATAGACTAGACTATGTCACTCACCACCCCTCAAATTCATGTGTTGAAGCCCTAACCTCCAAAGTGGCTGTATTTGGAGTGAGGGCCTCTGGGGGGAGGTGATTCAGTCACAATGAGGCCATAAGGGTGGGGCCCTCATCCAATCTGATTGGTGTCCTTATAAGAAGAGGTAGACATACTAGGGATGTTCAGACACAGAGGAAAGGCCATGTGAGGACACAGAGAGAAACAAGCCGAAGAGAGAGGCCTCAGGAGACACCAGACATGCTGACACCTTAATCTTGAACTTCTAGTCTTCAGAAATGTGAGAAAATAAGGTTTTGTTGTTAAAGCCAACCAGTCTCTGGCATTTTGTAATGGCAGCCAAAGCCAACTAATACAGGAGGGAATATCATTAGTGGGAAAAGAACAGAAAGAGGTATCAGGTGACCTGATCTTAGTTATCAGGGTGTTTCCAGTGTTCAGTTCCATGCTGGACTCCTAGCAGGAGCTTAGAAATGCAAAGATCAGTGTGTAGAAAAGTGCCTTCGTTTTCAGGAGTGAGGGGAGCACCCCCAGTATGGGCCCCCATGGTGTACTGGCTCTCCCATCCTTCCTCTCAACACCTTGCATGGCAGTGCCCTGCCTCCCCTATGAGACCGGATGCCCCATGAAGACTGGAATTGTGTGTGTCTTTTTATTTAGCACAGACATAGCACAGGATAGCTTCTGGATCATTATATCCTGGCTGCATATCTGTAGGGCAGCAAGGTCCATGGGGGCACTTTCCAGTTCTATAGACCTCTTCCTTAAGGAGCTGCCCTTGGCTGGGCAAGATGCTCAGGTGCAGGGAGTGGGTTTTATGCAGCAGGCCTGCTGGGCCCCTGCCAGAACACCTGGAGTCTCTGAGTCTGGGACAGGCAGTTTGTTTACGTGAGCAGTAGGGAACATTAGCGGCATTACTGAAGACACAGGGCAGGCTGTCAGCGTTGTGCTTCTTTCCCCATTATCTCAGTAAGATCTCAAGTCCAAGGAAGGACTAGGAGCCCCTGCCAAGTGGAGCTGGAGCCTGAGAGAGGGACACCATCCTACCCTTCCCAAGGAAGGGCTTGCTGTGGGTTCCTACAGCAGAGATGCTGAACCAGGCTGCAGTACTCACTCCATTCCTGCTCCTACTCAGATCAGGGTGAGAGATTGAACTAATTCACTATGGGGAAAAAAATTAAAGAGAAAACGTTCAAAAGTTTTTTTCCCTTAAAACTATCCAGTGGGTTCAAGGTTATCGTGCTAAACTCGCCCTCACTTGTATTCCAGTTGCGTTCTTGGATGGGAATGATCTTCCAGGATTGTAGCTGTGCCTAGAACTGTTCCCCATTCTGAGTGTGCTCTAAGAGAAGAGGTGGAAAAAAGATTGAGAACCACTGAACTAATGGAAAAGTCCATGTAGAATTATTTCATGAGCTCTTTGAAGGTTTCTTTCTCCCAAATTATTCCCTCCCAAAGGCCCGAAAGCCTTCTCTTTGATCTGTTTGGCTCTCAGAAATTTATCATGGCTAATGAGTATCCTGACGGGTGAGTTCCAGTGGTGAGCTTGATGACCTTGCTCTACTACCCAGGATGGCCATTTTGCAGAGGTGTGGCCTTGGGCAGGTACCTGATTCTGCCTACACTTCAGCTTCCTCATCGGTGAAATGAAGAGGTTGGTCTAAAATCATGATACTCTCTGCCTCTGTGAATTTAGAACAAAGACATCTGGATGTCACATCTAGGTATTATAACCCCTTGTGCCAAATCTTTAGCATCTGGCAAAATCAAGGCATTCTTCCTGGAATGACTGAGGTTGGAACAGTGGCTGGGTCATCTGCATGGCATATATGGTAAAGCAGGTGTTTGCGGTGGGTGAGAGAAGAGGTCAGGCACTGTGTTGTGTGACTAGCACCTGGATCAGCTCTGGATGTGTGGGTTCTGGTCCTGGCTCCACCTTACGGAACTGAGGTTGTTCATGAGATTGATTTGTAGCCAAAAGAGTGTGGGCTACCGTGATGTACACCTTTCAGCCCTTAAAACCTTGTATAATCTCCCATGCTTCCCTCTTCCCTCCCCTCCCCGCCCTTCCCTTTCTCTCTAGTCCTCTCCTTTTCCCTTCCCTCCACCCCCTCCCCACATTTTCCTCATGCTCATCAACCAACTCGATTAAGAGGATCCACCTGAAGACTTCATGGCTCTAGAGGATGGGCAAGCCACTAGATGAAAACAGTCCAAGTCAGTGAGCAATTTTGTGAGCAGAGCTAATCCTGCCAAGACCCTCTTCTCTACCCAAATGAATCACTGTTATTCTGGGGCTGTCTAGGCAGTTAGCATATCTTGACTAATAAGCCAGGGTATTGTGTTTTGGTGCCTGTAACCCTTGAGAAGAGGTCATGTCTTTCCTTGCATCACAGGACAGCATGCGGTCTGACGTAGGCTCAGGGTTCCTCGGGAGTACAAATACAGGCTTGATGGCTTGGGCCTGGAGGAAGTGTTCTGGGGTGTCTTCTCAGAATCGGTGGTGCTGTGCTTGAAACAGAAAGGACTTGGGGTCACACAGCCTAAGGTTAGAATCCTAATGCCTCCAATGGTGAGTTTTGTCATTTCAAGTAAGTAGCTTACCCCTACTCTTTGCCTAAATTCAACCAGCAAAGTGTCCCTCCCAGAGAGTCCTTTTCTGTCTCCCAGTCTGGGCAAGCTCTGCAAAAGTTCTGTGCTCCTCCTTGTTCACCCTCTTTGCCTTTGTGCTACTGTGTTCTAGTGTGCCAGTGATGGGGAGAGTATGTCACATTAATAAGCTTCAAGAGAGCAGTGACTGCAAGAAATATTGAAAGGGGTCCCCTAAGCAAAGAGAGAGCCTGAAAGCAACATAGACCAGAAAGGAACACAGACAATATACAGTAACAGTCACCTTACTGGCAATACAATGGCACTAAATTCATATCTTTCAATAGTTACCCTGAATGTAAATGGCCTAAATGCCCCAATCAAAAGACACAGGCTATCAGATTGGATAAAAAAACAAGACCCATAGATATGCTGTCTGCAAGAGACTCATTTTGGCCCCAAAGACACACCCATATTGAAAGTGAGGGGGTAGAGAATGATTTATCATGCTAATGGACACCAAAAGAAAGCTGGGGTGGCAATCCTTATATCAGACAAATTAGATTTTAAACCAAAGACTGTAACAAGAGATGAGGAAGGACACTATATCCTACTTAAAGGGTCTAACCAACAAGAAGATCTAACAATTATAAATATCTATGCCCCTAACATGGGAGCAGCCAATTCTATAAGGCAATTAATAATAAAATCAAAGAAACACATGGACAATACAATAATAGTGGGGGACTTCAACACCACCCTCATTGAAATGGACAGATCATCTAAGCAAAAGATCAAAAAGGAAATAAAGATGTTAAATGACACATTGGACCAAACGGACTTCACAGACATATTCAGAACATTCCATCCCAAAGCAACAGAATACACATTCTTCTCTAGTACCCATGGAACATTCTCCAGAATAGATCACATCTTAGGTCACAAATCAGGTCTCAACCAATACCAAAAGACTGGGACCATTCCCTGCATATTTTCAGACCACAATGCTTTGAAACCAGAACTCAATCACAAGAGGAAAGTTGGAAAGAACTCAAATACAAGGAGGCTAAAGAGTATCCTACTAAAGAATGAATGGGTCAACCAGGAAATTAAAGAAGAATTAAAAAAATTCATGGAAGCCAATGAAAATGAAAACACAACTGTTCAAAATCTTTGGGATACAGCAAAGGCAGTCCTAAGGGGAAAGTATATAGCAATACAAGCCTTTCTCAAGAAACAAGAAAGGTCTCAAATACACAACCCAACCCTACACCTAAAGGAGCTGGAGAAAGAAAAGCAAATAAAGCCTAAACCCAGCAGGAGAAGAGAAATCATAAAGATCAGAGCAGAAATCAATGACCTAGAAACAAAAGAACAGTAGGTCAGATCAACGAAACTAGGAGCTGGTTCTTTGAAAGAATTAACAAGATTGATAAACCTCTGGCCAGACTGATCAAAAAGAAAAGAGAAATGACCCAAATCAACAAAATCATGAATGAAAGAGGAGAGATCACAACCAACACCAAAGAAATACAAACAATTATAAGAACATATTATGAGCAACTCTATGCCAGCAAATTAGATAATCTGGAAGAAATGGATGCATTCCTAGAGATGTATCAACTACCGAAACGGAACCAGGAAGAAATAGAAAACCTGAACAACCTATAACCACTAAGGAAATTGAAACAGTCATCAAAAATCTCCCAAAAAATAAGAGCCCAGGGCCGGATGGCTTCCCAGGGGAATTCTAACAAACATTTAAAGTTCCAAAAAACTGTTCCAAAAAATAGAAATGGAAGGAAAACTTCCAAACTCGTTTTATGAGGCCACCATTACCTTGATCCCCAAACCAGACAAAGACCCCACCAAAAAGGAGAATTACAGACCAATTATCCTTGATGAACATGGATGCAAAAATTCTCACCAAAATATTAGCCAATAGGATCCAACAGTACATTGAAAGGATTATTCACCATGACCAAGTGGGATTTATCCCTGGGCTGCAAGTTTGGTTCAACATCCACACATCAATCAATGTGGTACAATACATTAATCAAAGAAAGAACAAGAACCATATGATCCTCTCAACAGATGCAGAAAAAGCATTTGACAAAGTACAGCATCCTTTCTTGATCAAAACTCTTCAGAGTATAGGGATAGAGGGTACATACCTCAATATCTTAAAGCCATCTATGAAAAACCCACAGCGAATATCATTCTCAATGGGGAAAGACTGAGAGCTTTCCCCCTAAGGTCAGGAACACGGCAGGGATGTCCACTCTCACCACTGCTACTCAACATAGTACTAGAAGTCCTAGCCACAGCAATCAGACAACAAAAAGAAATAAAAGGCATCCGAGTCAGCAAAGAAGAAGTCAAACTCTCACTCTTTGCAGATGATATGATACTTTATGTGGAAAACCCAAAAGACTCCACCCCAAAACTGCTAGAACTCATACAGGAATTCAGTCAAGTGGCAGGATATAAAATCAATGCATAGAAATCAGTGGCATTCCTATACACCAACAGCAAGACAGAAGAAAGAGAAATTAAGGAGTCGATCCCATTTACAATTGCACCCAAAACCATAAGATACCTAGGAATAAATCTAACCAAAGAGGCAAAGGATCTGTACTCAGAAAAGTATAAAATACTCATGAAAGAAATTGAGGAAGACACAAAGAAATGGAAAAACCTTCCATGCTCATGGATTGAAAGAACAAATATTGTGAAGATGTCAATGCTACCTAGAGCAATCTACACATTCAATGTAATCCCTATCAAAATATCATCCACTTTTTTTCAAAGAAATGGAACAAATAATCATAAAATTTGTATGGAACCAGAAAAGACCCTGAATAGCCAGAGGAATGTTGAAAAAGAAAAGCGAATCTGGCAGCATCACAATTCCGGACTTCAAGCTGTATTACAAAGCTGTCATCATCAAGACAGTATGGTACTGGCACAAAAACAGACACACAGATCAGTGGAACAGAACAGAGAGCCCAGAAATGGACCCTCAACTCTATGGCCAACTAATCTTCGACAAAGCGAGAAAGAATATCCAATGGAAAAAAGACAGTCTCTTCAACAAATGGTGTTGGGAAAATTGGACATCCACATGCAGAAGAATGAAACTGGACCACTTCCTTACACCACACACAAAAATAGACTCAAAATGGTTGAAAGACCTCAATGTGAGACAGGAGTCCATCAAAATCCTAGAGGAGAATACAGGCAGCAATCTCTTCGACCTCAGCCACAGCAACTTCCTAGAAACATCGCCAAAGGCAAGGAAAGCAATGGCAAAAATGAACTCTTGAGACTTCATCAAGATAAAAAGCTTTTGCACAGCAAAAGAAACAGTCCACAAAACCAAAAGACAACTGACAGAATGGGAGAAGATATTTGCAAATGACATATCAGATAAAGGGCTAGTATCCAAAATCTATAAAGAACTTCTTAAACTCAACACCTGAAGAACATATGATCCAATCCAGAAATAGGCAGAAGACATGAACAGACATTTTTCCAAAGAAGACATCCAAATGGCCAACAGACCCATGAAAAAGTGCTCAACATCGCTTGGCATCAGGGAAATCCAAATCAAAACCTCAATGAGATACCACCTCACACCAGTCAGAATGGCTAAAATTAACAAGTCAGGAAACGAAAGATGTTGGCGGGGATGTGGAGAAAGGGGAACCCTCCTACACTGTTGGTGGGAATGCAAGCTGGTGCAACCCCTCTGGAAAACAGTATGGAGGTTCCTCAAGCAGTTGAAAATAGAGTTACCATACAATCCAGCAATTGCACTCCTGGGTATTTACCCCAAAGATGCAAATGTAGGGATCCGAAGGGGTACGTGCACCCCAATGTTTTTAGCAGCAATGTCCACAATAGCCAAACTGTGGAAAGAGTCAAAATGTCCATCGACAGATGAATGGATAAAGAAGAGGTGGTATACATACACAATGGAATATTACGCAGCCATCAAAAGGAATGAGATCTTGCCATTTGCAATGACGTGGATGGAACTAGAGGGTGTTATGCTGAGCGAAATAAGTCAATCAGAGAAAGACATGTATCATATGACCTCACTGATATGAGGAATTCTTAATCTCAGGAAACAAACTGAGAGTTGCTGGAGTGGTGGGGGGTGGGAGGGATGGGGTGGCTGGGTGATAGACATTGGGGAGGGTATGTGCTATGGTGAGCACTGTGAATTGTGCAAGACTGTTGAATCACAGACCTGTACTTCTGAAACAAATAATACAAAATATGTTAAAAAAAAAAAAAAGAAGAAGATAGCCTGAGGGGAAGAATGAAGGGGGGGAAATCGGAGGGGGAGACGAAACATGAGAGATGATGGACTCTGAAAAACAAACTGAGGGTTCTAGAGGGGAGGGGGGGAGGGGGATGGGTTATCCTGGTGATGGGTATTGAGGAGGGCACGTTCTGCATGGAGCACTGGGTGTTATGAACAAACAATGAATCATGGAACACTGCACCAAAAACTAATGATGTAATATATGGTGATTAACATAACAATAAAAAATAAAAATTAAAAAAAAAACTAATGATGTAATGTATGGTGATTAACATAACGTAATAATAAAAAAATTAAAAGGGAGCAGGGACTGAATCGGCTGAATTCAGCCATATTACCCCCACCTCCCAGTAGAGTGCCTGGAATACCATAGATAGGAGCTAAGTAACTGTTGATGGAATGAATAGATGAATATATAAATGCACTTGAACTCTTTGAGCCTTAGTATTATCACCTATACACTGGGCATCACACTAGCTATATCCTGGCGTTTTGGTAAGGATTAATTGAGATCATATATGCAAAGCCCAACTGAGCATGGTACCTGGCATATGACCGCCCTGCAATGTTTGTTCTCTCCTGCCTTGTTGGATAAGGAGTTTACGAGGCTGAGAAGAAGGGATAGAGCTCTCTTAGTAGAGGGACCAGCATTGTGCACAGGCAGAGACGGGCACGTTGTGTGTGGAGGCTGATGAGGGGGACAGGCACCGTGCTGTAAGGGTCTTGGGCCTTTGGTGCTCGAGAAATAGAAACATGTCACAACTGTGCCTGAAAGCCATCAAGAAGCGATGAGGTAGTAAATCTTTAGTAAATGAAAGGCAAGGCACGCCCACATTACTATGAATTCGTGTGATGAAGAACAGGGGATGCAGCAAAGGCCTGTGGGGGTGGGAATTTGCACCGAGGCTTATAAACGTGGTGCTGCTCAAAAACAGGAGGAAAGTCGTTCCATGTGGGAGTTAGGGTACCACGGGCAAGCAGCTGGAGGTTGGGAGACAAGAGAGAATGCCAGTTTGGCTGCAGCGGAGTTTGTGTTGCGTCAGGAGATTAGGCAGCATGGGACCAGATCCCTGGGGACCCCAGAGGCCAGGTTCAATGCTTAGCCTTCATCTGGACGCCACTATGTGAAGGAGAGAGAGCCGCAGAGAGCCCAAGCTTTGTGAGTACCTGATGGTCATCCTTTGTTTTGCGCAAAGGTCTTTAGGAGGTAGGGGGCTGGATCACATGACCTCTGGAAGTTTCTTCCAAACACAGGACTCTGTGGTAGTCAGAAGACAGATAGAGGGAAACAAAAACCAGGGACCTTGGCCTGGATTTCTCTCCATCATAAATCTCCCCCACTGCTTGGTGCCATCTCTCTGTCCACAGATTAATCTTCTCCAGCTTCCTGCAGGAACAGAAGGACCTACTGACCTCATCCTGTTCTCCAGGCTGCAAGTGAGAAATGGGGTTATCAGACCGGCAAAGGCCTAGGCGTGGGCGGAGGGCAGCTGAGCCCCCAGGGGAAAGCGAAGGAAGCACAGAGACCATCTTGTTCCAGAAGGGCTCTCCGCCAGGACTGTCCCAGGGTCCAAACCAGATTAGGCAGGATGCCTTGTCCTTCTGCATGAACATCTTTGACTTAAGACTGGCAAATTTGGAGGAGATTGCACACTCCTATCAGGTTGTTTTCCACTTGTAACACTGACCTGGGCTGAGTGTGATTTTTCTGTAATTCTTTTGTCAGTGGTGCTTCTTTCTCACAGTTGGTGGTTCAGATGTGAGGCCTCGTGGCTGAGGAGGACGAACAGGGGCTTTAGACGGGAAATCCTGTGCTCTGGCCTCAGCAGTCGGCTCTCTGTGCCTCAGCTTCCTCATATGTAAATTGTGCCCACCTCAGACGGTTATGGAGATTATAAGGGCTCTTAGAATCCTACCAGGCACACAGTAAATACAGAAGAAATGCTGACTCCTATGATTGATTTTGTTATTGGAAAGTGAGGAGAAAAACACCTGTCCCCCAGGGTTGTTGTGAGAGTCATACTCACTCATTCATTTGCTCAACACACACACGCTGAGCCCCGAGTGGGCACCAGGCAGTGTACTAGGCATGGGTGTGATGTGTCACAAACAACACGGAAGAGCTCCTCATCCCCAGAGCTGACGGGCTGCGGAGGCGGGTGCAGATCTGAAACATGCAGATGCTCCAGCACAAGTGTACAAGTTTGTAATAATGCCGTGAAGGGCGAGGGCGGGGTGCTAGGGATAGAATAGTGCGGGGCCACCGGGGGACAATGGTCGCCGAAGTCTGCTCTGAGGAGGCAATTTCTGAGCTGGCAGAGGAAGGGATGGGCAGGAGCAAGTGTTCGGGGTACTTCTGACAACTCAGACACAGAGACCTGGGGAGGCGGACAGGCGGTGGCACACTGGAGGG
Organism: Callorhinus ursinus; assembly: GCF_003265705.2. Classification (NCBI taxonomy): domain Eukaryota; kingdom Metazoa; phylum Chordata; class Mammalia; order Carnivora; family Otariidae; genus Callorhinus; species Callorhinus ursinus. Next base: position 11,093,129 of record NW_027397086.1, read on the forward strand.
CGTGAATGAGGTGGTGGGGTTCACAGGGATCAGATGGGATGCAGGCCGACTTTTATCCTGAGGATAAACTGCACTGCAGGTAAATGCGTTGGGAAAGGGTACATGGGAAGCACCTGTAAGTTCCTGTATTTTCTGGAATAAAAGAGTGGCACTTGGAATTGACAGAATGGGGGCCAGTTGAGGAATGACCTTCCTCCCCCTTGCTTTTGTAGTTCACACTCAGAATAAAGCAGTTGTCTAAACACTACAAATACTACGCCATAAAATGTGTGTGTGTGTGTGTGTGTGTGTGTGTGTGTGTGTGTGTGTGTAATTCTAATTCCCCAGGAGGAGTTTGGAGCCCTGCCACTGAATCCCTTCTTCTGATGTGCATTAACTACTTTGAACCCCAGTTTCCTCCCTCTGTAATAATGGGGCTGCTTCCTCCTCTTTGCTAATGGGATTGTTTTCTCAGAAGGTTGTTTTGAGGAAAGTGCCGATAAATGTTGGTTCACTTTTCTTCTTCTTTCCTCTGTGGCTTAAGCTTCACTGTCTGGTGCGTCTGATGACAGTCTGCATTTGAGAGAAGGCATTAAACATTCATAGCTGGTTTTTCATCAATATGTGCCCTGCCCACCACAATCTTGGAGGACCTGTTGGGGTCTGACCACTCTAGAAATTGCCCCTTTCTTAAAGGCGCCACTCTGACCTCTCCCCTCCGGTCCTAGAATCCATCAAATTCACATACCATTGCTATGGAAGGAAGTCCTTTTAATTCTGACCAAGTGAGCAAAAGGGAAAACAAGGAGGGATCTATCAGAGGGACTCATGAAAAATATGTATATTCTTTAAAGGAAGACGGCATATGAACAGGATATATATTTTTTCCAAAAGCGAGGGGAAAAATTGCAGGCTTTTAAACAGAAGACTTTAAGCAGGGAGTGAGAGAGGAAAAATATGTCTCTTAAATGCATTCAGCGCCATTGCCACGGGCTGCCGAGCCAGGATTGTTTATTAGAAGATAAGATAGTGAAAAATGTATTTTGCAGAAAGAAAATAGTAAAGTCAGGTCTGAGGCAGATAAGAAGCCAAATTTCTATTTTATGCTCAATTGAGTGACTCAGTTACATTATCTGGGAAGCAGGGGTGAAATAACACCCTTCGGAAATGAGGCCCGGGGTGCTCTTGGGTCCCCTTCCAGCCTTCGCCAAGCTGAGCCGGCTCAGTTGGGAGGCTGCCTCCTCAGAATAGCGTGTTTGCAGGCTGGGGCTGGGGTGAGGCTGGGGATGGGGTGAGGCTGGGGCTGGTGTGAGCCTGGGGCTGAGGCTGGGACTAGGGTGAGGTTGGGGCTGGGGTGAGGCTGGGGCTGGTCTGAGGCTGGGGCTGGGGCTGAGGCTGGGGCTGGGTTGAGGCGGGGGCTGGGGGCAGGGGCTGAGGCTGGGGTAAGGCTGGGGCTGGGGCTGAGGCTGGGGCTGGGGTGAGGCGGGGGCTGGGGGCAGGGGCTGAGGCTGGGGTAAGGCTGGGGCTGTCAGCTGGGGATGGTGTGGGGCTGGGGGCGCGGTGGGGTGGGGAAAGAAGCTTCCAGTCTTTTCAGCTCCTTATTTTCTCCATCTTGTTGTGTAAGTGCTTCGGTTCGGCTTTATGCCTCCCCTCCCGCTGCCAAAGGTGGGAAAATAAAAACACACATGCATACAAGATGAAGCTCTGCAAAGGCCAGCGGCTTAGAGCTGGAAGAAGCCTCATTAGAGACCAGCTGGTTTAGGGGATACAGATTCCTGGCCTGTGGTCAGTACTTTACTCGGCAAGCACAAACAAGTCCTTTGAATGTTTCTAAGCAGGGCATTGTTCTCCAGGTTGCCGAAGATCTCTGTTACTTCTTCTTTACTTCCACCTGGCCGCTTTACACATTTTTGTTATGTGCCTGGTGCCTGGAGAAATAGAAGGTCGATACCCCCAGATTGTATTCCAGAATCCTCAGTGCAAATATGGGGGAACTTGCATCAGGGAGGGCAAGAGGCTCGCCTAAGTGCACACAGCTAGTGACTTGCCTCAGTACAAACAGAACCCAGAACTCTGGGCTCTGCTCCCAATCATCCAGATCTTTTCCTATTGTTCCACCTCAGGTCTTTTCTCATTTAGGAATTCTTCATTTATTAGCCAATTGGAGGTTAGCGGGATCTGGAAAATGAAGACTAACTTAATTCAACAAATGTTTATGGTTTAACCAACAATGAATTTATTTATTCAACAGATATCAGCTGAACAACTCAACCACTTATGTAGGTTGAATAAGGGCCCCCAAAGATGTCTGAGTCCTAATCTCTGAAACCTGTAAATAATTTTGCAGATATAATTAAATTAAGGAACTTGAACTAGGGGAGATAGTTCTGGATTATCTGGCAAATAATCACATGTGTCCTTAGGAGTGAAGAAACTTAAGGTCAGAGAGAGATTGAGAGAGAGAGAAGGGGATATGGGGTGGTAGAAATCTACAACATTGCTGGTTTTGAGGAGGAAGGAAGGGGGCCCTGAGCCAAGGAACATAGACAGTGTCTGGAAGCTGGGGAAGGCACAAATATGGTTTCCAGCCTAGAACCTCCGGAATGGAATGAAGCCCTGAAGACAACCTGATCCTGCCCCGTGAGAGCCATGTCAGACTTCGGGTCTATAGCAAGAACTGTCAGATGCTAAATGTGTGATGTTTTAAGCTGCCAAGCCTGTGGTGACCTGTTCCAACAACAAGAGGACACTAATATGAAAGTCATCAAGTCCTGACAGTACCCCACACCTCTATTCATTCTCTCTTTCTTTCCTTCCAGAAGATTTCTCTGAAGTCACTTGTAGCTACTCATTTGAAACTCTACTTTGAGATAAAATCAGCAACAACCATCAGGCTTAATGGAGGCAGTAAGCCACTGTATATGGGAGCACAAGGAGTAATGTCATTTTATTCATCAAGAATGAATGTTCAGGGGTTCCTGGGTGGCTCAGTCGGTTCAGCATTGGACTCTTGATTTGGCTCAGGTCATGATCTCAGTGTAGTGAGATTGAGCCCCGTTTCGGGCTCTGCACTGAACGTGGAGCCTGCTTGAGATTCTCTCTCTCTTCCTCTCCCTCTGCCACCCCCACCCCCCACTCACGTTCTCTCTCTCTCTAAGAAGAAGAAGAAGAAGAAGAAGAAGAAGAAGAAGAAGAAGAAGAAGAACTATTCAAAGAATGAATGTTCAGAGAGGAGGAGTCCCTCCCCAAAGTTGCCTAGCAAGTTCATGTCAGGGTCAAAATTAAAATCCTGGTTTTTCAACTTCTAGCCCAGTGTTATTAAGATTCTGTATATTTATTTATGTTTTGATTGATTGAAAATACTATCAGTCCAGAAACTGATATTTGGTCACCCGATTTAGTACAAATATCTGGTCACCCGGTTTATCACAAAGACAGAATTGCCATTCAGTGAGACAAAGATGGTCTTTGCTTGGTGGGTTGGATACCTCTATGGACAAAAATGAGTTTTGGCCCTCTTCTTTGCCAACATATACAAAAGTTACTAATTCAAGACAGATTATAGACCTCCATGAGAAAGGAAAAACAACAGAGTGTCTGCAAGAAAACATAGGAGAGCATTCTCATGACTTTGGGGTAGGTGAAGGATTCTTAAACAGGACATACACATCACTAACCATGAAAGAAGAGAATGATAAATGGAATGTCACTAAAATTAGGAACATTTGTTTATTGGAAGACGCTGATAAGCGAATACAGGAGAAGTCACAGACTGGGAGTAACTGTTTGCAAAATTTGCATCTGACAAAGGGTCTGTAATAAGGATATATAACTGACTATTAATCAACAAGAAAAAAGACGACTTAAAAACTGGCAAAGACTTGAAAAGGCAAAAGAGTTGCCCACAAAAGAAGATCTCACAATGGTCAATAAGCACCTCAAAACTACTCATTAGCCACCAAGGAAAGAGCAATTAACCCACAGTGAGATATCACCCCACGTGATTTTTCTTTGTACCTTCTGGAAATCTCTTTTGTTTACATTCAAACCTGGCCTTCAATAAAACAGCATGGTCCAAGACCTCCACACTTTGTGGCTGGTGGACGGGGAGGCCCCCCCCCTTGGGAAAGGTGCAGCTTCGGCGGGGGGGCCCTGCAAGGGGCCGGAGCTTCAGTGCCTGTCACTGCTCCAGCTCAGACTGTGCTCGGGTTTGAGGAGACAGTAGTTCGGAAGGAAACTGCAGAAAGGCAGCCCATAAGCTTCCATCATCACGGCTCCTAAGGTAAAGGCAGAGATGCCCTGGAACAGTTATGGGGCAGCTCCATGCTGAGCCCATGCTGCAACTGTAGGTATGCCTTGTAGATAAAAAGGCCTGGAGTAAATATTTACAGTCAGGGAGCCCCAGCATGCTGAAGCACTGATGGAATGAAAAATTGTGCATGCCTCTGTGTGTGTGTGTGTGTGTGTGTGTGTGTGTGAGAGAGAGAGAGAGAGAGAGAGAGAGAGAGAGAGAAAGAGAATTTTGACTCCTTGCTCTGCCCTACAAGAGCTGCAGGTGAAGTGGAAAGAACCATCCAGCAGGGTCCTAGTCAGGTGCCCTCTGGTCTGGCCTCTGTTCTGCCACTTTTCTGCTTTACCAAGTAGGAAGCAAGAAACATATGCTCCCTCAGGCTAACTCAGGCAAGAGAGGTTTGCTGTCTGGTGGGCGGCGGGGAGGGTCCAACGAGGGGATGGACACTGCCACAGGAGATGCAAGACTAGAAAAAACCAGAACGCACAAGCCAAAACTAGATTTCCAGAAGGTACAAAGAAAAATTCACAGACACTCCTGAAATGGGTTATTGTCATGCAACATATAAAGGTCTCTTTAGAGGACTTCCTGAAGCCAAGAAAGAAAAAACGTGGCCTCATGGACAGCACCTACTACGGGCCGGATGTGTTGCTTGTAGAGTCTCACTCATCAGCACTGCAATCCTGTTGCTTAGAGACCATGACTATCTCTGCTTTGTGAATAAAGAAACCCAGGCCCAGAGAGGTTGAGTCATTGGCTTCAAGGTCATATAGCCAGTAAATGGCAGGACTGGAATACTACCCAGCCTTCTTCCAACCGCAGAGCCCAGAGGATTCAGGGATGCTCCGCTGTCTCCTGAGGCCACGGAAGCCCATGTGGCGTGAGGGCTGCCCCCTCACCTGGGGGAAGGCGGGCACCAGCTGCCCCGAACCGTCTACCTCCCTGTATTCCCATAGAATTCCCTTAGAATTCCAAGAAGTTCCAGAGCCTTTGGCAACAGGATGGGTAGATTTGATGGAACACACAGACTCTGGTGTCAGAGTGCTCCTGGTTGTGTGAGCTGGGACAAGATACCTAACCTGTCTGAGACCTTAATTTCATCTTATGCAAGATAGGAATAATAATACATCTCGTTCAGGATGCTGCTGGGTAGGATGATGTGTACAGAACCCTCAGCCTAGTGCCTGGAAAACAGAGTAAGAAGTATTATTGTTGTTGTTTTCTCTCTTTTTTTTTTTTTAATACAATTAAGGTGACCTAGTTCTTCTGCATCACTATTGTGATATCGTGATTTATAATATGAAATATATATTTGGTCTTTGTCCTCCGTTCTGACACAGAGCTCCTGAAACCCTTGGAATTTCCTGTGTTCTGAGAGGGATCAAGGGGTCTTTTATGTAAATGAGGTGGCTTCAGACCACACCTAAGGATGGGGCTGGTTGCCAGGAGAACCCACCACCAGACCACCACGTGATTAGAGAATTGGAACTTTCAGTCCCACCCCCTGACCTCTGAGGGGTTGAAGTGCTGGGGGGGAGGGCATTCTCAACCTGTGGGGTCTGATGCTGTCCTCGGGTAGATAGGGTCAGAATTGAGCTGAATTGCCGGACCTCCAGCTGGTGTCCAGAGCATTGCTTGTTGTTCTGTTGTGTATTATGTTATTGCTTGTTGTGTGGAGACACCCTGCTCCCACACACACACACACACACACACACACACACACAGAAACACACACACACACACAGTTGGGTCCAAGGAACCCCAAATACCTGCTTCCTTCATCTTTGTGGTATCTTTTCCAGCGTGGTCCTTGGAGCAGCAGGATCTACATCACCCGGGAAAATGTTCTCAGTGCAAACTCTCAGACTCCACCTCTGACCTGACTCAGGGGAGGGTGGAGGTGGACTCACATTTAAGAACCACTGACCTACGCGTGGCTACTAATACCTTCTAGATTCGGTCCCTCCTAGCTTCTGCTTTCTCATGGCCCGTGATGGCCCTTTTGGGGGCCTTTATCCTTGCCCCTATCATCCAATCCATACTTTTGAAAATCCTACAATGGCTTCCCATTGGCCTTAGAACAAAGCCCCAATTTCAGCCACACCCCGATGGCCCTATGTGATCTGGACTTTGGCTTTTCCAGTTTCTTCCATCAGTTTCCTCGCCTCGGCCACTGCCTGCTCCCCACACCCCTCTCCACCTTCCTGCTGATTTCCTGTTCTTCCAATGCTCTGAGGACTTAGGATTCCTTGTGCCTCCAGTGGAATGGTCTCCCACCAGATCCATACATACCTAGGTTCTTTTTATTCTTCAGGTCTCAGCTTACACATATTCCCTCCCAGAGAGCCTCCCCATGCCCAGTGCCTGGTGCAAAGTAGGTGCTCAGTAAATATTTGTTTGTCAGACGACTGAATGGGTGGATGAAGGAGTCAGTTAAATCCGGCTGAGTATTCTCAAAGGACAAAGCTGCCTTTGAAATCCCTTCCCATCCAGTGACTTCATACTTCTTTAGCTGGTTCAGCTCGGTGTGTTGCCAAAGGGTGGTGCTACCCTCATGTCCAGGGCAACTTGGAAATGGGATATTCTGCAGACCTTCCAACTTCTGAAGGGGATGCACGAAGGGCATCGGGCGTCAAGTGGGCGGGGCTGGGCAGGCAGAGCACCCTGCAAACAGCCTCCTCATTCAGTAACACAGGCCCCTGCACCCTCCCCGCAAATACCAGCAGTATCCCATCTGAGGAACCATGGTTAAGCCTAATTATCTTATTTTGTAGTAGTTGGAAGATGGGATTGGAGGTGTTTCAAAGCTCCAGCCTCTCGTGCTCCAGCCAGGGTCTGGGCAATATTTATAGCTTCGCCGAAGAAACCCCGACACGGGCTCACAAATGGTTAACTTGGCTGAGAGCAGCAGCTAGCTTGCTTGTGAGCCCTTATTTCCAGTGACTAATAGGTGAGAGGGAGGCAAGTTCTCCTGGTCTGTGGAGGCTGGTGACTCATGCAGAGACAGAGAGAGGCCCAGTGAGGAAGTCATGCCAGGCACATGCGTATGCATCAGGCACGCACGCGGTCCACACACCCAGAGCTGCAGCGTGGGCACTCCTACCATGCACAGATTTAGAGCACAGCCTGCGAGCACCAAGCGCACCCAGACACACCGTATTTTTTTTAAAGATTTTATTTATTTTGACAGAAAAAGAGAGGGAGAGCACAAGTAGGCAGAGTGGCAGGCAGAGGGAGAAGCAGGCTTCCCGCTGAGCAGGGAGCCTGACTCGGGGCTTGATCCCAGGACCCTGAAATCATGACCTGAGCTGAAGGCAGACGCTTAACCCACTGAGCCCCCCCAGGAGCCCGACACACCATATTTTAACCTGCAGGAGACTGACCACACACCATATATACAGAACCCATTCTCCCTAGACATACCACAAATCTGCTCACAGCACACAGCCTTCCACTTGCTGCAGCAAGGGCTTAGAGAACACACCTAACACAACCAGCTCATTCAGCAGATGGGCACACATACGTAATACATATGACCTGTGCACACGAGGCACTCCTCTAAGTGAGGCTCCTTCACGTACCACGGCACAAGTAACTGCAATATACAAATACAGGCACACGCAATCACACATGATACTTTAGAGAGGTGTGCATGGAAATGCAGGTCTAGCTAACATACAAACATAGGTACAACATGTAAACACGTACACACATGCACACTTCACTAAAACACACAACCCAGAGAAGTCCACATATCAGGAACAACACACATTCACCGCACCTGTTAGAGATATACAATCCAAAGAAACAAAGGACCCAAGAGGGACACCATACATACATGTGTGTGTTCATCCTTTCCTAACAGCATCTTTTTAAAAGTAACACTTTTTAAAAAGTAACACTTCGACCCCTGCTCCAACTGCAGCAACCAATCAACACAATATACAAACATTACTTTGAAACTGTCAAATTAAAAAATAATCGAGTACAGAAAACAAATGTGTTGTTTGACACTCTCTGACCTTTGTGGATATTAACGCTTGTGATCATCACCCCTACAAAAGGCAGAACATCAGCCCTTTGCACAGCTGAGATGGGGCTTGTTAGTCTGACCTTCTCTGGCTGCAGGAGGGGAAAGAGGAGAGGCCCAGTACCCTCACCAGGTGGGAGGAGACTGTGCTGGCCTCGGTAGCAGGAGACCGGGGGTATGGCTCTGCGATTTGGTACCATCCTCCTGGGTTCCTGGGTGACCTGAGACACATTGTTTTTCATTTCTGAAACTCAGTTTCTTCATCTGTAAAATGGGTATGAGACAGCTAAATGATAGGTTACAATCCAGGCGTGCATTGTGGATTTACCCTTCATATTCCTAACAGATGTGCAAGCCTATGACAACCCAGCAACAGCATCAGCTTTCAGTTTGACTGTCCTCACTTGCCTTTTCTCCCAAAGGAACTTCAGCATGGTGTGGGTAACGAGTCTAGCTGGGCTCATCCACAAAGAAGGGCTGTTGTTTATTTCATTATCTTTATTGTGTCTTTATTAAGTGCCAAGTGCTTTACCTGTATTATCTGAGTGAATCCTCAAAACAAGCCTTTAAAGTGGGTTCTGTTATTGCCCCCATTTTACAGATGAGGAAACAGAGGCATGGTTTTGTCAAGAGCCTTGTCCAAGATCTCACCAGTTGGCGTGTTTGGAGTCAGGATTCCCACTCCCTCTGCTGTCCTGTAGAGTGCTACCCCGATCCACACACCACCCCCAGAGCCGGCCGCAAGGTGCCATGGAGTTGGGGGGTAAACCAGCTTGAAGTCAGAGCTCAGGCTGATTCCAAGAAGCCCTCTTATGCTGGACCTGCTCTACCATGACTCAGGAGCTGGGAAGGACACAACTTCCAGAAAGGTGTGCATCCCTGGTGTGCGAAGTCTCTATTCAAGCTCCTAGCCCACTTTCCACCTTCTTCAGCCCCACATGCTCCATTCTAGAACCCGTAACTTTCTCCAAAGTCATTCTCTAACTATGTCGTCGTCCCTACTCTACACCCTCTGTGATTGGTAACTTTGGGTTGACCAACATACAGTGTTTGTGTGAACAGCATTGAAGGCGCATGTGGGACTTAGGCCACCCCCTTGTAGGCACTTACTGTTGCTTTTTGTATGCTCGTCCCTGCAGCATGCCTAGTGATGGAGAAACAAGAGTTTAGAGTCAGCTGAAAAACAAACGGAGGGTTCTAGAGGGGAGGGAGGTGGGGGGATGGGTTAGTCTGGTGATGGGTATTAAAGAGGGCACGTTCTGCGTGGAGCACTGGGTGTTATGTGCAAACAATCATGGAACACTCCATCAAAAACTAATGATGTAATGTATGGTGATTAACAATAAAAAAATAAAAAAAAAGAGTTTAGAGTCAGGCTTTTGGGGTTGGAATCCTGACATTACTCTGTAACCTTGAACACATTACTTACCTTTCTTGTACCCCAGTTGATGTCTCTGTAAACTGGGGTTTAATCCCATCACATGGACTTCATGGCTTATCATGTGGCCTAAATGAGTTAAGATTCGGTTTAGCACGGGATCAGGCACGTAAATGTCAGCCGCCACCATTGCGAGGGGCCGGCTCCTCCTTGTTGCTGCTGACTCTGCTCCTTCCTTTTTGTTTTCTCTCAGATAGCCCGAGTTTTAGTCCCTCGTCTGGGGGAAACTTTCCCCAGCCGTCTTTGTCTTCTTGAGCGCAATCTCTGACATCCCATTTCCTGAAAAGAGCAGGTCTATGGCCTACCTTGACTCTACATGGAGATTCAGTGCAAGCTGTTCTCTGTGGAAATGCCTGGGTTCCTTTAGTGGAGGGCAGTGTGAGGGACCTGGATTCAAATGTCTGCAGAGCACGTGGTGGTAGGCGGGGGACATGAGCAGTGGCATAGTAAATGTTAGTGACAAGGTGCATGGGGCCTTTCGGTGACCTGAACACCTGAACATATGCTGTTCTCCCCCCCTTATTTTTAATTTTATTTATTTATTTTGACAGAGAGAGAGAGAGAGAGAGAGAGAGAGAGAGAGAGAGAGGCAGTGAGAGAGTGAAGACAAGCAGCAGGAGAGGGAGAAGCAGGCCTCCCGCTGAGCAGGGAGCCTGATGTGGGGCTCGATCCCAGGACCCTGGGATCATGACCTGAGCCGAAGGCAGACCCTTAATGGCTGAGCCACGCAGGCGCCCTGTTCTTTCCCCTTTAACCTTACTTCCTGAAGCCCCTTCCCACCTGGCTCCCATCAGAGAGTTTTGATTCCCATTCTTGCTTTTTCTGAGTTACCAGTTTCTCCTTCCTTTCATTTACAAAATCCTCCCACCGACTTTGATATATCTCACTATATTTTGTTACAATAAGCCTTGCGTTGAAATTACTATGTAATCCAAACATTTAGAAACTTTTGACTTCTTTCTTTGATAACATGAGATCTTATCCAAGTAAATCTCTGGTGGAAAGTGCATCATTCTCTTCATCATCCGTTGTGCTACCAGGGTGATGGGGTTACAGAATGGCCTCTACCCACCCAAGGCAGACTTTTCTTATTCTCTGGTTGTCCCGTGGGAATCCACTGTGTCTCTCGACCTCTCTGCCTTCTCCCTTCTCCTCTGTAGTCTGGGCTCACAGGAGGGCCTCTGGCCATGACGTAGGATTGTAGATCGAGGGATCCCTCTGAAACCAACCATTCCAGCACCTCGTTTTATAGACAGACATAGAGGTCTGTGGCTAAAGGTCCCAGAAAAAAAAAAAAAAAAGCTGCTGGGCTGGGCTTATAAAACCTCCCAAACTCCTAGGCCTGAATCCACTGCATTTCTTTTGCTTCTATATATACCTTGACTAGTTCAGAATACAACCAAGTGCCATCCACTCCAACCCTCTTGTTCAGAAACCCTCGATACTTATTTTATGCCAATTAAAGGCCTTATCCTTTGAGCAAGACCTCAATCCTGGCATTCAGGTCAATTCTGAGGATTAACTGAGTTAATACAGACAAAAAGCTTAGGAGGTTTCTGCCAAAAACTAAGTACCATGTAACAGCTTTTGGTATGTTCTAACCCTCTATGGCTCTGTAACAGAGATCCCCAGTATCCATTCACCCCTTTTTCCTTTTAATAATTTCCCTCAACCACCTGGTTTGCCAAGTTCGGTTGAGCACGTGGCTGCCCAGCTAGAAACTACATTTCCCAGCTTCCCTTGCAGGTAAGTGTGGCCATGTGACTGGGTTCAGGCCAACGGAGTGCCATTCCCATTTCTAGTAAATTCCAGGCCATTTTCTAAAAGGTCAACCTGCCTTCCCTGGACTCCACGTCTCCGTTTCCTTCTGGCTCAAAAATGGCTATAGCTGGGGCAGCCGCCGTGACCTAGGGATGGACAGCAGAACAGACCCCACATCCTGGGTCCCCGGGGAACCATGTGCATCACAGCTCCCACTACTCCTGTGGCCCTGGGACACTCACCGTGATCATTCATGTGAGGGAGAAACAAGCTGCTATTTTATTTAAGCCCCTGCACTTTGGGGATCTCTTTGTAATAGCAGCTTCATCTGGACCCCAGTACAGGCTGACCTACACTTCCTACCTCTCTCCCATGGCTGCCTTTCACTTACTCTCTGCCCCAGCTACATATTGCCCTCTAACATCAGCTTTCCCCCGCTCCAGGCCTTTGCTCGGGCTATTTCTATAAGATGAGGGAATGTCCCCTCATTTCACACGTGAACCTCTGAAGATCATTGCCTGGTGAAGAGCATACAGATACTGAAATCAGACAAGACTGGCTTTGAAGCCTGGCTCTGGCACTTTCTAGTCTGTGTCTTTGAGCAAGTCCTTTCAACATCCTGAATCTCAGTGTTCTCGTCTGCAAAATGGGTCTAGGGATACTTATCTATTTCATGGGAATGTTTCTAATGACCAATGTTTATTTAGTGTGAGCACAATGCTTGGTTCTCAGAGAAAGCTGGGGTTTACTATAGGCACCTGGCTGACCAGTCCCAGCCTGAATGTCATTCACTCCAGAGATTTCCAAGTTTCTTTCTTGATTCAAATCTTAGGATGCTTGTTAAATGTATGGCTTCCCCAGCTCATGTCCCAGTCCCTTACGTAGAGATCAGGCATGGGTCATGGCTGACAGATTTGTGTTTTGCAAGAAGCCCAAATGATTCCTATCATCGGGGAAGTTGGGGAAACACCAACCCTTTTTGCTCAGCTAGAAGCAGCTGTCTCTTTCCCCTTTGAGTTAGCTGAAAACTCCTTGTATTCTTCTGTTTAATCCCTTTCTACTTTGCATTATTATTATTTTTGCAATGTACACTTCTGTATCTCCACTAATAATAGCCAACACTTTTGGAGCGCTCGTTAGGTGCCAGACGCGATGTAAAGTATTTTACATACATTATCATCCCTAATCCCCTATCTACCCTTTCATCAGCTGCTGATGAAGAAATTAATAGCAGCTCCTTTATATTGTGCCTTTAAAATGTGCCAGGCATGCAGCTGGGCACTTCTCTCATCATTATCTCAGCTCTTCATCACGCAGCAGCCTTCTTGGACAGGAGGTAGCGTCCCTATTTTACTGGAGAGGTAGCTAGGTTCAGAGAGGCAGAGCAACTTGTCCAAGGATGCTCAGCCTGAGGGGACAGAGGAAGAGAAGAGGAGCTATTCAAAGCAGATGGAGAGAGCAGGCTTAATCTCCCTACTTCTGCAGGCAGAACGTAACTTCTGCAAGCTGACGCCACTCATGATAACTTCATAGACCATCCCCACCCAGAGGCGGAATCCAAACAGAGAGGATTTACTGCCTTCCTTCTTGATTGCTGCAGGTGCAGGCAGCTGCGGCACCCATCTGGGCACCAGGGGAGAGGAGCCGGAGAGGGAGAGACAGACCCTATGCACTCTCTGCTGATCACTGTCAGATTTAAGGGAAAAAATCAGAACGGTCTCTCTTGCAGGGCATGAAGTTAGGATTGACCCTCATTAGAAGTTGAGGATGCCTTTAGGGGCCTGTTCTTATGTTCTTGTTCTTATGATTAGAATGGTTTCTAGTGAACAAAGCATTTATGAGGCAAATATTTGCTGACCACATAAAGGGATGAATTTGGTACAAATTCTACGCTCAAGGAACGCAGGAGAAGAGTTAGCCATTACTCCCTTTTCAGTTAAGGAAAGCGACTAAAAGAAAAAAAAAAACCCTCCCCCTCCAAACATTTTTTGGTTCCATGTCACAAGCACACATGAATAACAGCTGTGGGCTCTGAACCCCATTTTACAAAGGAAGACCTTGACCCTCCACATTCCGCCTCCTGGACATTGGGTCCCCCAATTGAGGTTTAAGCTTTCACCAGCCCCTGAACCCCAGGGAGCCAGCTTTCCTTCTAAGGGAGGCAGAATACTGTAGGATGATTCCTTACTGTAAAGAAATGCAATGTAAAACCGTCAACGTATGCAGAATGGGGAATTTAGGAGCCTCGTCAGTCCTGGATGAGAGAAGAGAATAATTGATCAGCAGCAACCTCTAAAGAAACACTTCACATCCTGAAAGATACTCATCATTTACATATGAACCGGCACTCTGGAGTTGCTGAGCACTTGGTGCCTAATATCCCACTGAGCCACCTCTGAAGTCTAGAAGAATGGATTAGGAGAGAGACCCTGAGAGGTTTGCTACCTTAGCCAGCATCTCACACAGAGACAGAGTTCATTGCTCCAATCCCTGGCTAGGCTGCTTCTCTAATCAAATCACCCTCGGATTTCTGTTTGCTTGACTGAAAACCCCCATTTCTCACAGGAATATTTTCCCTTGCCTTCAATCATCTTTGATGTGGGGTAGAAATGCAGCTATATTAAAGAACAATCCTATCAAATGCCAGAGCAGAAATCTAGCAAGAGATGAAGTGTTTCTGGTTGAGAGCTCCTTGTTCTTCTGAGTTCATGCCAAGTACAAGAGGCTGCTTGTACCATAATCAAGGAAAGGAAATCTCAAGAAGATGCCTTGGAGGTGACCAAGCTCCAGACTCTCCTGGTAATTGGAGTCACCAGGTAAAATCATTGACTTCTCTCGGCAAACAGCTCACGTTCGAGTCAAACAGATGGTAGGTATGTTTGGAAATAGATCTTTCCAGGATTTTCCTTGCAACCAGATCCTAAGAGCCAAGCAGACAGCTGAGTCATTATCTCATCAACTTGGCCTATGTAGACTGCCAATCTGGGTAGCTCAGGTTTAGGATCCAAGTCATGTCTGACAGACCAGCGGGCCAAGAAAAGTCTGGAAGATACAGGGCATCAAAGATGATGAGGTTAGCTATGTCAGGACACCCGACCTGGGACAGCGAGAGATCAAGGTGGTGAGTTCCTGTTCTGCTCAGGCATTCAACTTTTGCTCCGTTTTGTTTGCCTGACGGATGGGGAGAAATGGCAGGGTTTGCCCCACAATCAGCGCAAGATGGCACCGTGGAGATTTGAGGATCTATCATCATATCTCTTCCTCTTTTCTGCTTTCATTTCTCCATCATGATTCTGCTTCCCTCAAAACAGATGCAGCCTGGCTTTCTCCCTGACCCACTGCATGTTGTTGAAAAGGCTCTTCCGTGGGGTCCCAGCGTTCCAGAGCATCTCCAATACCCGAACAGGAACAGTTCCCTGAAACAGACTTTGTCATAAAACATCAGAACAGGAATGGCCCTTCCATACGATGGCACAATCTCAGCATTTGGTTGGTAGGGCGTTCATGTCTCAGGGTCCCCAGAACAGTTTCCATCTCTGGTCCTGGTGTAATTATTGATAGCATCCCCTTCCAGTCTCAGAAGTGTCCCATTTTGGATCATAAATCATGGGTCCCTGCACTGACGGGGACATGTGGGTGCAGAGAGAGTTAAGTGTCCTGCTCGGGTCACACGGCAGGTTGGTGATGGAGCTGGGGTAGGAAACAGTGCTCTCCCTCCCAGGCTTTGGCTCTGGCCACTGCACCCTTCCTTAGGAATTCGCTTATACCTGCCTCATTCCAGAGAGGATTTCAGGCAGTCACTCCCCCACAAAGTTTAATACCTTGTCGTTACCGTTTACCACCTTCAAATTATAGACGTTTAGAACTTCCTCTCATAAAACCAACTTGGAAATGTGGTATGCTTGTATATCAGGAACATACATTAATTCCAACCTCTCCGGGGACTTAAAAGTTCTTCCGGAGAAGTCATTCTTTGTTCTGGGCCTTTACAATGAATTTGGGCAGAAGCAATAATGCTCTGAGCCCTATCCCAGTTGTTGGAAGGTGCTTCAGAAGCATCTGGAACACTAATTAGGAGCAAGGATAGCAAAGTAGAATTTTCCCTGGTTAAATTCCAGCTTTACCATTTATCAGGTGTGCTACCTGGAGCAAGTTTCATTGCCTCTGTGAGCCTCAACTTTGCTGTCTGCAAAATGGAGTATCTAATAAGAGCAGACATCTATTAGGAAGTGCCTGGTTCTAGAAATAAACATTTTATAAGCATTATCTCTTAATCCTTAAGAGAACCCAACAAGATAAACACCATTATGTTCCCCAGTTTATAGACAAGAAAACTGAGGCCCAGACTGGTGAAGTAACTCACTCAAAATCACACGGCAAGAAAGTAGCGGAGCTGGGATTTAGATCCAGGCAGGGTGTGTCCAGAGTCATGGACTTTGCTCTGACACTCAGCAGCAATACCACCAGCAATGGTCACGACTAGTGTTTATGGACCGTTTGCTATGCACCTGGCACTCTGGTCATACTTTATGTGCACTAGCCTGTTCGGTCCTCACACTCAGTATCTCATAGATTTAGTGTATAATAGGCACTCAATGTATAGAAATTCCTTTGATCTCGCCCTACGTTTTCAGTTTCCAGAGGCGGTAACTGAGGCCCAGGGTGGGCAAGTGATCTCATTTCCCAAAACCATAGAGCAAGGAATCAGAGCTGAGATCAGAAGCCAAGTCTTCACCATCCAGGGTGGCTCTGCTTTCTCAGGACCAGCCGAGCGCTGGCCTCAGTGGGAGATGGGTGGCAGAAGGGCCCTCTGAGGTGACAATGGCCTCTGCTTGCAGCCTTCCTTGGCTCCGATCACACTTCCCAGGCTGGCCTCACGATTACCCCCATGCCTTCTCTTTCTGGCCACTCTTGCTGCTCCTAGCTCCCCAAGCAGAGTAGGCACTACCCTGTATCCCGTGTGAGGTCTCTCCATGCTCTCAGCTGGGCATGGCCCTTCTGCTTTTGTTCACGTAGGGAATCCTCATTCTTCCTTCTGGAATCAACATATCTGTGAATCCATTTCTTTCTTTCTTTTTAAAAAAGATTTTATTTATTTATTTGACACAGAGAGAGACACAGCGAGAGTGGGAACACAAGCAGGGGGAGTGGCAGAGGGAGAAGCCGGCTCCCCGTCGAGCAGGGAGCCCGATGTGGGGCTCGATCCCAGGACCCTGGGATCATGACCTGAGCCGAAGGCGGATGCTGAATGACTGAGCCACCCAGGCGCCCCTGCGAATCCTTTTCTGACCCATCATTGCTCCTGCCTTCCCTTCCCAGGCAGAAGAAATACCTCTTCTGTACAATTCTGTTGTGCAGATATCACAGAGCAAAGTGGTTGAGCTGGGGTTGAGTCTGGCTCTATCCCATCAGGAAGATTTAACTTCTCTGTGTGTCTCAATTTTCTTATCCATGTAACAGGGACACCAACAGTGCCTTCCTCCTATGGTTGTTACAGGGCTTAAGGGAAGCACTGTGTAAGGTGCCCGGGACATAGCAAGTACACCATAGGCTGGAGAGGCAGGTGCTTTCCTCTGCGTTCATCTTGTCTATGAGGCAGTGAACACATTCAAGGTAGAGGATATGCCTTCTCCCCCTTGTCCTCAGTGTTTAATATTATACCAACCTAGCACATGGTAGCTCTCTGCAAAGGATGAATATGAATTTAATGTCCACCCAGGAGCGTCTGCATCTCAGCTGCTAATGGGGAGGGGAGAGAAGTCCTGGGGCTGGTGCAGAAATGTTTTTCCCAGGGGAAACCAGATAGATAATAGTCATTTATTCAATTAGTCATTCACTTATTCAATACATACTCAGTGAATGTCTACTATTTGCCTGGGGATTTAGTAGCGGTAAACAAGACAGGTAAGTTCTTACTCCTCATTTACCCTGTGGTTTGTTGAGAGAAAGCAGACATGAACATCCATATATCAGTTAGCCAAACCACCTCCCAAGTTCAGTGACTTAAAATGACACCCATTTATTCAGCTCATAATACTTTGGGTCGGCTGTGCAGCTCCGGTCTAGGCATGCCCGGCAGAGCTCTGCTGGGCTTGCTTATGCCCCTGCACTCAGCTGGCTGGTTAGCTGGCAGCTAGGTGGTCAGGAAGCCATCACCCTGTCTAGCGATTTGCAGGATGTTGGCTTGGGCAGTCGGGGTGATTTCTCCACCCTCTCTCATCCTCAAGCAGGCTAGCCCGGGCTTCGTCACACCACGATCACGTGATCCCCGAAGCTGCAAGCAAGAGCAATCCCCCATGTGCAGATGCTGCTCAGATCTCTGTTTGCATCATGTTGGCTATTGTTCTCCTGGCCAAAGAAAGTCTCGTGGCCAAACCTTGCCTCCGTGGGGCCGGGCCCTCTCTGGATACCAGAAGGGGAAGAATTTGTGCCTGTGTTTGCAATCGTCCTGATAACATCATCAAGAATATTCCCTAGAACCTGTTGCCTCTCTCCATTGTCACCACCTCCTCCACTGGGGCCTAAGCAGACATCAGTTCTTGTCTGGCTCCCTCTTTCTTTCCCTGCTTTGAGCCGGTTTATTTCCTATTCAGTGGCTGGGGAAACTTTGACAAACCCCAAACCTTACGTTTTGCTCTTCCTTTTAAACCCTCAGTAGTTCCCTCTTGTTCTGAGGGTAGACCAAGAGCCGTACCGGGGCTGCAAGACCCTCCATGACCTCACCCTGCCTGCATCACCAAGCTCGTCCTCCCTCCGCTGTCCCTCTCTGAGGATCCAGGAACACTGATGTCCTTCCAGGTCTCCAAACACTGGCGCTCCCTCTCACCCCAGGGCTTTGCTCATGCTGTTCCTTCATCCTGGAAGACTTTCCACCCCTCCACACCTGGATGACCCCATCATCATCCTTTAGGTCCTGGAACCAATGCCACCTCCTTGGAGAATCTCCCCTGATCCCCAATTAGATGAAGTCCTAGTTACATGCTTTCTTAACAATGCATACTTTTCACCCAGGGCACCTGCTCCAGCTTCTAATTATGAATGTGGGTGGTTATTTGGTCATGCCTGTCTCTGTCACGAGATGTTAAGCTCCAGGGGAGAGAGTATCCATTTGGCTTGCTGCAGGATCCCTGGCACCTAGCGCAGGATCCAGCACACAGTAGGTGCTCACTTAATGACCATTTAATGAGGACCGCTTAGGCACCTCACACATCGCTGTTCTCATTTCCCTCTCGCCTCTGCTCTGTGCTCGTGTGGAATTTGTCAGCAAGAGAGCCGAGAATTTGTCCTGAATTTTAAATAACATTTGATTCCAAAATGGGGAGATTTAGCAGACAAAGCTCTTTCCTTCATCATTTTTTTTCTTTTTCTTTTTTTAAACTAAGGCTGAGATACGGCTCACCCTCTGGGGACATTTCCGCCCCCCTCTCTCCCCACAAAATGGGCGCTGTGAACTACTCTCTTGGAAATCTTGTGAAAAGGGCAGGGTATTGGAATTTGAGACAAAGGGAAGAAAAATGAGCTGGCTTGTAAAGTCTGCCGGCATCGTAATGAGCAAGATTATTCTGGGAAATGCAGGAGTCTGCTGTACAGGTCCCGGTAAAAGGTAGTTTATAGTCAGCCTTGGGTCAGACACACAGCCCACTCAAGCACACACAGACATGGCCACGCAGCCAACCTCCCCACACCAGCCATGCTCACACACTTTACTCCACGCTGGGAGGCAAATCTCAGCATGGCTGGGGGGCTTCTCTGACAGTGGAAGGGGCAAAAGGGGCAGGTCTTGAGCTGAGTGAGGTTGCTTGGAATCACCGGGTGCCACCAAATCCAAGAATTGGGCCCTCGTTTTCCTGCTGCCTAAATGCTTCCAATCTCTGGGCCAACCTTGTGAATAGCGTGGGGAGGAGATCTGAGGGCGCCAAAGTCTGCTGGACTCAGCTCGGGGACCTGGGTTCAGGTTTGGGCTCAGAGGCCAGCACGCTGTGTACACTTGGGCATGAATTCTCCTTGCCTTGGCTTCACTGTTTTTAATATTTATGATTTTTATGTCTATATTTATTGAATATTTGCACACTAAGCTCAGCTGACCCTTGAACAAAGCAAGAGTTAGGGACAGCAACCCCTCGTGCAGTTGAAGTTTCACATACAATTTTTGACTCCCAAAAACTTAACTACCAATAGCTTCCTGTTGACTAGAAGCCTTACTGGTAACATGAATAGTTGATTGGTGACATTTTGTATGTATATGTATTATGTATACTGTATTCTTATAATAAATTAAGCCAGAGAAAAGGAAATGTTATTTTTTAAAAGATTTTTATTTATTTATTTCAAAGACAGCAAGCACAAGCAAGGGGAGGAGCAGAGGGAGAGGGAGAGGCAGACTCCCCACTGAGCAGGGAGCAGGATGCAGGACTCGATCCCAGGACCCGGGGATCACGTCCTGAGCTGAAGGTAGACACTTAACCGACTGAGCCACCCAGGTGTCTGGAGAAAAGGGAATGCTATTAAGAAAATCATAAGGAAGAGGGATTCCTTTACAGTACTGTGCTGTATTTATTGAAAAAATTCTGTGTATAAGTGGACATGCACAGTTCAAACCTGTGCTGTTCAAGGGTGTATGTCAGTGTCATGGACTGAATGTTTGTGTCCCCCCAAAATTCAGATGTTGAAACCCTGACCCCTGGTGTGGTTGCGTTTGGAGGTGGGACCTCTAAAGAAGTAATTTAGGTTAAATGAGGTCATAGGAGTGGGCCCCTGATCCAATAGGATTGGTGTCCTTATAAGAAGAGACACCAGTGAGCTCTTTCTCTCCCTGCCAAAGGAAGACACAGGGATAAGGCAGCCATCTGCAAGCCGGGAAGGGAGCTCTCACCAGAGCCTGACCAGGCTGGTACCCTCATCTCAGACTCCCAGCTTCCAGAACCGTGAGCACTAAATTCCCATTGTTTCCACCCCTGGGTCTGTGGCATCTTGCTACAGCAGCCCGAGCAGACTAATAGAGCCAGGCACATATGATTTGGACACGGGTCTTCCTCACAGAATTTTAATGGTAGGCATTATTTTCATTTATAAACACAAACATCAAAGCTTAGAGAGGTCAGGATACTTGTCCAAGGTTATGTAGCAAGTAGGTGGAAAGCCAAGATTCAAATTCGGGGATGCCTGTCTCCAAAGCCAGAGCACATGGACCAATGGGGAGCCTTTGGGTCCCCTGGTAAAAATTTCTAACTCATCCTCAGGCTCAGCTTCTTATCCAAATTCAAGCAGAACAATGGGGACATTCAGATACATGCCTGGTTCCTGTTTTGATTCTGGATTGATGTATAGCTTATTTCCATGGCCCGGAAATCGTACCATCTGACTGGCACAACAGTGGACATCAGCACCAGCTCTTTCAGATAAGAAAACAGAAGCTCAGAGAAGTGACGTGACTTCCCTCAAGGCTTCGTAGGAGAGCGAGCATTCAGATCTGTATCTGTCTTCCCCTCTGCTCTTTTTTTTTTTTTAAGATTTTATTTATTTATTTGTCAGAGAGAGAGAGAGAGCACAAGGAGGGGGAGTTGGAGAGGGGGAAGGAGGCTCTCCACTGAGCAAGGAGCCCGATGCAGGACTCAATCCCAGGACCCTGGGATCATGACCCGAGCCAAAGGCAGACGCCTAACCAACTGAGACACCCAGGGGTCCCTTACCCTCTGCTTTTTAATTCACACACTGTGCTTTAAAATTACGAGGGTTGAGCTAGGGGTTCTTTAAGGTCCTCCAAGTGACATACATGAGCCTGTGAGCATAGTCGGCATCATTGTCTGGACTAAGGCTGGACTCCTTGGAAGAATGCAGCCTTCTCTGGACTATAGACCAGGGTAAGGCAAGTGAGGCACTCAGCCCATGAGCAAAATTAAAGGGGCACCAAAAAATTCGGTAATTATGATAAATAATATTTAATTCAATATGTGTTAAATTGAAATAAATGCAAAATTTATCCAGATTAAGGACAAAATCAGACCCTGCACACACAGATCTCACCTCCCTCAGTTCCGCTGGCCTTGCCCCATGCAGGAGGTCTGGCTCCTGACCATGACCCCCTGGTGATGTATGGTGAGAGGTTAGGAGCAGAGCAGAAACAGCCTGGCTGTAGGGGCTGGGCTACTGGTGGGGGGTGGGTGGGGGACATCTCACAGGTCGTCACTGGAGGACAATGGCAGGGAACAGGAAGATGTGGAGCTTGGAGACCAAATCTCATTCAACTCACACCTTCCTCCATGGGAAAATGGGTGGATGGGTAAAGGTGTCCAACTTACAGACCTCCTTGGCCTATCAGGAAATCAGCCCATGCCCTCAGGGGTCCAGAACCTCTACTGGTTCTTTAACCTCTTAGGGCTTTCAATCCACCTGGGAGGGTTGTAAAAATGTTGATTTTATTGCCCTCCCCGAGCACCGCCCCCTCCAAAATCCTGAACACCCAGATATGAACACCTACAAAATCTGTGTGCAAGTCCAAGAAGGGTAAGGACACCCTGAACCCCATTAATGGAATTCTAATAACCCCTATTTAAAGAGCTTTGCTGAAGTCGAAAGTACCTTTTATTTGGACGGAGAAAACCAGAATTCACCAATTACATTTGGAGCAACCCACTTTGCTCCCGAGCCTGTTTCCTCAGCTGGTAAATGGAGGTGTTAGCAGTACACCTACCTGGTAAAATATTGTGAGGCTCCAACAAGTTAATGGAAGTGAAAGTACCTTGTAAACTGGAGTGCTTTACTCCCAGTGGGCTAGCAGCTTGAATGTCATTGTTATCTCTGCTGGTCTTTAAAAGTTGGCTGGCTGGAGAATTGAGGGCCTTGGGAGGCGGCAAGTGGCTTCTCTGATGGGTAGGGTGAGTCAGGCCTGGAACCCCTCTGCCTGTCCCCGTCCCCTTCACCAAGCACCCGGAGCCCCTTGGAGAGCTCCTTCACGCGCACCTGCACCTCTCTCCCCGCAGATTAGCCACAGTAGCAGATAAAGAGCATTGAGTGACTGAGTGAGGCCGCAAATGAGCTCCCATTAGTGAAGTCTGTGTGTCTCTGGTGGAAGGGGTTGGTAAACAGTTCCCACTTATCTCGCTCCTCAGCATTTAGCTGATTTCCATAATGAGCTCCACTGAACTGCGAGGCCCCAGAGGTGTCCCCAGGCTTCTGAAATGCACTGTGTTCTGTAAATCTGATTTGTGGAGAGGTGAAGACCATCGTGTTAACAAAGGGGAGAGCACATTAGTGCTAGGCTGCAGCATCTGGGGACACCGAGGCACCTGGGGCCCAGGCCAACTCTGGTGGGGGAGGTGTGGCTGCTGGGATTCTGTCATGGCCCCTTCTAGGCACCAGGTGGGAAGACCTGAGTGGAGGGATCTACAGGCGTTGGCTGGCCAGGCTTAGGTCACAGGGTCTGACCACAGCCTGGACTCTGTCGACTTCTCTGCATTTTTTTTCCCAAGGGCAAATGACATAAAGAATATAGTGTTCTGATTCCTCTTTTATCAGCAACTCACGTTATGGCCAACGACTGAAGCAGGATAGGGCCAGCTTAGAACCTACGAGCAAAGAGCATTTGTCCCAGGCGGTTACCCTTCCCTCCCTCCCGCCTTCCTTCTGTCCTTCCTTCCCTCCTTCCTTCCCTCCTTCCTTCTGTCATTCAACAAATATCTATTTAGGGCCTACGATATGCCAGGCCCTGTGATATGCACTAAGGATAAGATGATGAACTGTAACAGATCTGGACCCTGATCTCAGGGAATTTACAGTCTGGTGGAAGAGATGGAAATTAATAAAATCCTCATACAAATAAAGGTAAAACTGTCACTTTGAGAAGAGTGATAAAGGAGAGATACTTGATAAAATGAGAGCCTCTGACAGGGGAGAATAACATAATTAGAGAACACTTCCCTGAAGAAGAAATGCTTGAGTTTTGAGACCGGCAGGAGTTATTTCAATATGAGAGGGAAGAGACTCCCAGACAGAGGGGCCAGCTTGAGCAAAGGCCCTGTGGCTGGAGGGAGGAAGGGTAGGGTATTGGTCAGATTAGGCTAGCTTTTGCTGCAGTAATGAGGAGCCCCAAATTTTAGAAGCTGCACGTGATGAAGATTTATTTCTTACTTGTACTACGTGTCTGTCACCAGTTAGCATGAAGGTTCTGTTTCAAATCGTCCCCATTTGGGAATGCAGGCTGACAGAGCTTACATCCTTGGGAACTTTGCAAGTTGCCATGAGAAGGAGGACCAGAAATGCTTGGTGAGCAACAGAGAAGACTCGACAGTGGTGTGATGGAACGAAAACTGGTCGATGTGCCATTGTAAGGATTTGGGTTAGTGTACTAAAAGCAATGGACAGCTGCTGAAATTTTGTGGGCATGGAGGAAGCTACCAGTATTCTAATTTTACAGATTATGATTTTGATGTTGATAGTAACGATTATTGAGCACCTACCCTGGAGCAGGCACTCAAGTCTTTCCCAACCCCTGGAACTGATATATATTTACTATTTTTATCCCTGTTTAATGAGGAGGAGACTGGGATGTAGGCAAGGGAAGGAATTGGCTCAGAGCCACAGCTGCTGCCTGATCTCTGTTCTTGTCCATCTCCCAGTCTAGTCTGGGGCAAAGTCAGCCATTATTAGGGCCACAGGGCTGGAAGTCAATGGAGGAACAACACAGGTACCAGCCAGGGAGAGGGGGTGAAGGGTGGCCCCGTGCTCTGCCCCTGCTGGCAACTGTCAAAACACTGTCCTGGCACAATGGCTGGCACTTGGAAGACACTTCGTAGTGATGCATGGGAAGGAGGGAAGGCTGGGCGAAAGGATGGAAGGAGAGAAGGAAAGGATGGATGTTTGGATGAATCCATATAGGAAGGCAGCATCGGGGAAGCTGATTAGCAAATGGCACGGTCCCAGTCTCAGGATTAGGTTTCACGGCGAACATCTCAGATCTGCAGACAGGAGGTGGGAACTCAGGAGGTAGGTGGGGTTGGTCTGTACGTTAGGGGCAAGGGAAACCAGTCTGACAGGCCTACCATTTGGAGTATCTCATGTGTGCTAGGTATTTTAAAACATTATCTCATTGAATTTGTGAGTTAGAGGCCCATCGGGTAGAACAGAACTACATTCACTAGGAAAACCAGTATCAGATTCTGTGTCCCTGATAGTTGCTGAATTATCAGATTTTTGTACCATTTAAAAGCCAAATGCAGGAGAGAAGAAGCTGCAGTTCTGGTCTCTAAGGTCATGTTCCATGTGATTCTTGATGCAAATGAGTCAACAAACAAAGCGTTCATCACAGGGCGGCTGCTCACATTGTTAGGAGCCTTGTATCTCTCACATCTTATTTTAGTCTCTATTGATGGGGTTATTGTTCCATAACATCCTTCTGGAAAGCACACCTAGATATCCTGTGTGATTTCCACCTCTGGCATGAAAGTTAACAACAATGCATGTCATTGGCATGCAGCCTCTTTGTTAATCAACATGTTGCTTTATAAAAGACATCCTTCACGCCTCTTGCCCTGGTTCTCACTGGCTGCTAGGGAAGCCTGAAGCTCATTCATATTCCCTGGGCTGCAGGAAAAAGCAAAGAGGGCGAAGCGAAAGGAAGAAGGCCTTGGCGTTCTTTCCTCGTTACCCATCTCGCCGACCTGTCGGTCTTGCCAAATCTTTCCCAGGGACACCCAGACCAGGTATCACAGCTCCTACTAGCCAGCGGTACCCTAACTGCTATCTTCCCTTTTATTCACTTGTTGATTGGCCTATTTATTCATCAAGTTGCTCAGGTACACACTTACTAAATACCTGCTATGTATCAAGCCCAGGGCAAGTGCTGGGTTTCCCTTTTCCAAAGTCCTTCTGTGTTCTGTGTACAGAGTCATTGGTTGAAATGTGCTTCCCATCATGACTTTGCTTAGCTCAGGTACCTATGGTGTCACCCTTCCATCCACTGGGGTTCAGGGTCCCCCTGCAGTCCTCTTTCCCAAGCCTGCGATCTCATCTCCTGGTTAGGCTGCTCTCCAGCACGTTGGTGCGTGACATGTGGCTCTTGCCTCTGCATCTTTTCCTCAGGCAATCCCCCCTTGTCCAGTTTGCCGATGAAATCCCACCAGGACTTTGAGGCCTGAGTCGATTCTCCATTTTCTTCATAAAACTTTGTCTATCCCACCAGGCATGCATTCCTTCCTGTGACCCCCAGTAAGCAGTGATTTTTGCTTATCATTATGGACCCAATTACTCTCTCCTGGAGTGTTAGTCTGATTTATTAACTAGAGGGAAACACTTCGAGGTTGCACACTCGACTCAACGCTTTTTTTTTTCTTTTGTATTTCATTCATTCATGATCTAGTGGAAAGAGCTCTGTTTTCAGAGCCTGAGAATGTGGGTAGTGTTTGGCTTTTTTACTTACTAGCTGGGGAAACCTGGCTAAGTTATTAAATGTCTCAGAGCCTGGTTTCCTTTTCTGGAAAACCACAATCGTAATACTCATCTCAAGGCCTGTGGGGCTGCCAGTGGGTTGGTTAAAAGAACGGGGAACACAGTAGCTGTTTACGGAATGTCAGCTCCTCTGGAATGCATCCTTACTGTGAACGCTTACTATGAGCTGCGTTCTGTGTGGGACCAGCCTCCGACCCTGCCATCAAGAAATCTATAGTCATCTGCGGATGATGACACAGGCAAAAAGCAGATTAAATGAGATGGTGAACACAAAGTGCTTAGCACAGGGCAGGCGTCTATTAAGTGCTCAGTACATGGTGTTATAATCCACTGATGTGCATTTATTCCTGTGTATCATCTAACATAATGTGTGAGAAAGTATGGCTTGGATGTGATTAATACACGGTTGCTTTTTAATCACGTAATGGTATTCAGTTGGAGCTGATTTCAGAATGTAAAGCCTGCTAGTGCATATTTGCAGTTTTGTGCTGTTAATGGGCAGGAATTGTGTGAGTGAGAGAACAGATTGCTGAATAAAAATACAATGCCTCCAAGGAGCAGGGTTCGGGTGACAAAGGAGTCGAGGGTGACTGACAGTCGGAAAGCTGCTGTGGGAATGAGCGAGCTTGCGCCCGAACCCTAAGACCCGGTCTGTGAAGAGTTTTCTCTCTAGAGCTCCCTCCAATCAGAATGGGCTTCCAGAGGCAAGGCATTTGGGTGTTCTCTAGAAGGAGCACCAGAGTCCTGGGTGAGGCCAGAGTTTCCGGGGACCGAGAACCATCTCAGCTCACAGGAGAAAACTGATACTGTTACCCAAGGAGCATGGGAGTACCCAAGGAGCATGGGAGTTCCCAAATCTCTGCCCAGCTGGGTAACCTTGACTGAGTCATTTGCCTCTGTGAATCTCAATTTCTTTTTTTTACGCAGTGTAATTAATATACAGCATTATGTTATTTTCAAGTGAATCGCAATTTCTATAGTATTGGGGCAGTCAAACTCACCCACCCAAATGGTTACACAGCTCAAATGAAGTAGAGTTACCAAGGGGTTTTGTAGACTATAGATAAGATTTGGGGTAAGCTAGCTGTTATTATTTTTTTTATAAGGAATGGGAGAAAATATTTTCAAATCATGTATCTGATAAGGGTTTATTGTTCAGAAAATGTAAAGAACTCCTAAAACTCAACAGCAGCACAAAAATATATTTTTAAATGACCAAAGGACTTAAACAGACATTTCTCTAAAGAAGATAAACTAGTGGCCAATAAGTGCATGAAAAGAAGCTCAATATCATTAGTCATTAGGGAAATGCAAGTCAAAACCACAATGCAGTATCACCTCACATCTATTAGGATGGCTGTAACAGACAGACAGACAAACAAACCCCAGAACATAGCAAGTGCTAGTGAGGATGTGAAGAACACTTGCACATTGCTGATATGAATGTAAAACGGTGTACCCCTCTGGAAACCAGTTTGACAATTCCTCCAGAAACTGCGCAGAATTACCATATGAACCAGAAATTACACTCTTAGCTAGATACTCAGGAAACATGAAAGCCCATGTCCACATAAAAACCTGCACACTGATGTCCACAGCAGCATTGTTCATAATAGCCAAAAGGGAGAAACCATCCAAATGTCCATCAAAGGCTGAACAAACAAGCAAAATGGGGTACACACGCGTTATTATTTGGCCGTAAATAGGAATAAGGTTCTGATACATGCTACAACAGCTATGAACTTTGAAAACATTATGTTAAGTGAAAGAAGCTAGATGCAAAAGGTTAAATATTGTATGATTTCACTTATATCAAATATTTAATATCTGCACTCAGTAAACGTTGAAAAATGGCAGTTATCGTTACTATGACCCTGACTAGTATTATATAAAATAATTAACAATAATCATCCTAGGGGACTAGCCATCAGAGTAGGCAGAACAGATATGAATGATTGATTAAATGGGCGATTATTGAAGCGGGGCAGCTGGATGGCCCTGTTGGTGAAGCAACTGACTCTTGGTTTCCACTCGGGTCATGATCTCAGGGTCATGGGTTCAAGCCCTGGGTAGGGCTCCGTGCTGAGCATGGAGTCTGCTTAGGATTCTCTCTCTCTCTCTCTCTCTCTCTCTCTCCCTCTGCCCCTATCCCTACTCTCTCTCTCCCTTTCTCTTTCTCTCTAAAATAAATAAATAGATCTTTAAAAACGGGCAATTACTGGATTTTAAATATTGATCAGGGCTTACTGTGTGCAAGACAGAAGCAGACAACTGTAACAGGTAAAAAACAGTGGATCTGCCAGGGACCAGCGGGAAGCAGAAGAGAGTGACTGCTTAATGGACACGGGTTTCCTTTTGGGCTAATGAAAAAGTTCTGGAACAAGAGAGTGGGGATGAATGCACGCTTCTGTGAATGTACTTCATGCGCTGAACGGTGCCTTCTGAAAGGATTAAAATATTACCTATCGTTTACATAATAAACATATCATATGTTATATGTGCTTTACCACAATTGAAAACCAGCACCAATCATGGATCAGATCGATTCCATGTTCTCAAGGGACTTGCAAGGGAGGGAAGGCGCTCCGTGTCACAGAAACCATCCCAAGTGGTGATGAGGCAAACCAACCAGAGTGGTGAGATTTCAGAAGAGGGCTGGAATATTGTGTCTGCGTCATGGCCATGGCGGAAGGGAAGAGGCTCAGGGCATTTTAGCGACCCACCAGGGCTAGAGTAGGGGAGGGAAGGGGCTGGGCTAGGACCAGAACCTTAGACTTGTCTGTCCCCCTTCCCATTGCAAAAGCGAGGCGATGTTCTCAGGGATGAGCAACTCTACAGGGAAAATACGAGGGCGTGTGCTGCCCCCCCCCCCCCCCGCCACAGCCCCTCTGTTTGCAGGGTAATGGAACTGATGCGGTACGTGTGCCTGGAGGACAGGGAGGCAGTGATGGGCTGCCTGGGTGTAATTGTATATTTTGGAGTTTGTGGAAAGTATAGCATGAGCTTTTCTTCCCACCCCCATTTAATATTCCACAAACACCACATAAACAACATGTCTTTTCTCAACCCTTATTATCATTCCCAGAACCACTTGCAGGCTTTCAGAAACCCATTATTATAATTATAATCAAGAATCTTAGGACAGAGCCATTTGTGCCAAAAATACATTTACACTTGGAATTGTTTGCAGAAGAACAAGAGCGAGAGATGTCGTTTTACAGCTCTAGAATCTATTGGTAGAAACTCCTACGCCATTTAATTTCTTTTCCTCCATTTAATTTCTTAATTTAAATTTTTGTTGTCAAATTCCTAACTAGTATTTGCTTGGGTCTCTTTGTTTTTTGTTTTTTTTTTTTTTTCCTCCCCGCCGCCACCCCAACCTTGGGTCTTAATTTTCAAAGGCTTAAAGAATGCACTTGCTAGCTTTACCCTCTCGGCTTCTCTCTTGGGACTAGCCAAGGGCAAAGGCAGAATGGGGCTGATTTCAAAAGTATCAGCGGGGTCTCCCCCCACCAAAATAACTGCCTACACTCTTGTTTCTTTTATATTAGAACAAAGGCTTCCATTCCATAATTAGAGATAAATCAATGTAGAATTACTTTAATTCAGTTCACATTTATTTAGGTTTTTTTTTTCCCCGTCTGTAGGCGTATATAGATGAATCAAACATAGCTCTTGTCCTCAAAAAGAACATGGTTCATTACGGGACACAGACTGTGAATAAATATTCGTGATGAGAGGCAGGATGTAATGAGAGCCATAGAAAAGAAAAAAAAAGCAAAACAAAACAAAAATCCTATGCTGCAGGAACGGGGGGAGGTTCGCTAGGTTCCATGGAAGAGAGAGCAGAGGAGGGGTCTGTGTAACTCTGTGTTAAGGGGGTGCTTATTATTTGGTCAGATCTGAACATCAAGATGCAGCCTCATCTTTAGCACATGGTCACTCGGTTTCCCTATGTGCAAGATGGAAATACCGTTGTCAACCTCACAGTTATCAACATTGAGAAGTGTAGCTATCATTGGCCTAAGATCTCCCCAATTCCATGGCCTGGGGAAGTCCAAAGGCCTGCTGGGTGTGCTAGGTCCAGCTGTCCAGGAAGCAGACTCAGAGATGGAGCTGGGCGTGCAGATGTTGATTAGGAAATGCCACTTGGGGTCAGCAACACCCACACGAGGCTGGGGAAGGGAGCGGGACAGCACAGGCTTAGCTGCAGAGCACCCCCAGTGGCAGCCTCAGCTGACCCCCTGGTGGACTGGACAGCTGAAAGAGCTCCCAGCCGTGTCACGTTTTGGGTCCAGCTGGCTTGGTCTTCCTACTCCTGACTCCGGCACTCACTGGCTGGAGGCCGCCGGGCCGGGCAGGGCCCTGGACCAGGGAGCTCTGCAGCTGGGCATCCCCAAAGAGGTGGACAGCTGCAGGCTGTGCCGGTGGCCAGGGCAACATGCCCTTCCTTGAGGGGAGCACCCCGACCCCGGGTGGTGCATCTCCAATACCACCACACTGGTAGACTAGTGTGCCGCCTATGTTCACCAAGTGAGACTGACTTTTCTAGTCTCACTTTCCAAAGTAGACTTCCTTTCCTCTGACCTCCCTGATTCCCCGGCTCTTGCTTCCATGTTGAGTGTGCCTTTTCGTAAGATTGCGTGAGAAAGACACAGGCATTAAGCATGCGGTGAGGCCAGTGGACATCACTGGCGGCTTGGCAGTCCAGGGGAGGGGTCACCCCACGGAACACGGGCCTCTACCACCTCTTGGTGCCTCGTCCCCCTCCCGCCCCCCACCTTCCCTCCTGCCTTCTCTCTCTGTCTGCACCACAGTGCAGCAGGAAACTTTTCTTTCTGTGCGGGATCTCCCTGCATCCCAAGATTTACCCCAAATGCAACGTCCTCCCTTCTCCAGCATCTTGGAAGTAAAATTTTCTCTTCTGTGATCCAGGGAAAGCTTTAAGCACCCCCTAAATGGTAATTGTTATTGCAATCTCTTATTATGAATCTGTTTGATGGGGTCAGACTCAGTCATACGTGGGAAACCTTGGCCCCAATTCTGTACCTCTTTGTCCCCTTGCCTCTTTCCTTCTCCAGGCTTCCGGGTCCGCTGTAAATACACAGTCCCTAGAATCTGTAAGTTCAAGTCGGTGTGGTTGGATTTAGTGAGATGTGCACTGGGTGGAGTTAGAGCCAGAACTGAGGTCGACTCCCCCTCCACCCCCTATGATGGCCTTGTTAGATCTCACAGCTTCTGTTCATTCATTCTGAAAAGGGGATGATAATACCTACCTCCCAGTGTTCTGAAGACTAAGTCATCGGAGCAACTCAATCGTTCATCGATTCACCCACTTATTCCTTCCCTCCTCCAACAATTATTCACCATCTGCTGATGTCAGTCCGGAGGATTCCATAGTGACTAGGGCAGACGCATTCCTGTCCTGTGGAGGTTCCATGCTATCGCAGCAGAAAGGCAATCGGAGAGTAAATTAGTGACTCTAAGTTGCAAACAGTCTGTTAAAAAAAAAAAAAAAAGCAAACAGGGCAGAACAATAGAGAAAAATACAGAAGTGACAGAGACAGGGAGGCCAGAAGAGGGCTGTTTGAGTAGACATTTGTGCTCCTGGGGAACAGTGTGTGCAAAGACCCTAGAGCAAACATTTGCAACAGACCCCCTCTTCTCCCTGCAAGTAGCCGCAACACTTTATAGATAACCTTTGTTACAGTGCTTGTCTCCTTTCGTTGTGATGATCACATGGTAAAGCTTGATTTTTGACCTTGGACTTTCCTCCTCATTCTCCAAGATCAGGAATCCTATTAAAGGCAGCCTGGGATAGTGGGGAAAATGTCCGCTTCTAATGAGATAGATGGGGGCTCAAATACATATCTACCACGTCTGAGCCACATTCCTGACTGTAGGTAAGATGCATACGTGTCAACTGGAAATTCGTAACATCTACTGAGCGAATGGGACTTTTTGTGAGAGTGAAGTCGATCGAGTCTATGGAAAAGCACATGGTAGGCACCTAAGACATAGTGACCGAATCTGTTCCTTTTAACCCTTAGCTTGTACTCCAGGTTTTCCTAGTTTAAACCTGCCTCCCGGTTTTGGGTGAGAATTAAGCCAGATGATGTTTGTAGCAAGGTTGGTGGCTGGCTCCCAGTAGGTGCTCAAAGAACGCCACTGGAAAGATCAGGTTGGACAGGGTGGTGGGCAAGAGGGCCCGGGGGGCTGTTGCAAGGGTTGTTGTGGAGCTTGGGCGGAAGAGGCTTTGTGGGAAAACACCGATGCAAGCTGTTCCTGAGTTTTATTAGTCTGTTACCCACGTCTTCCCTCTTGAAACACTTTGCAATCAAAAGATTTTGGAGTGGACTATTTTCAGCCCTCTGCCTTCACCCTGAGCTGCACTAAGAGGAAAAGCTGATTAGGGAAGCTCTGTGGCATGCACATAAGTCAGAATCACCAATATCCATCCTCCGCAGGATTAGACCGTTAATTTTCCCACCAGAAACATTACAATCATGTTTTCAATACCCTAGTGTCACTCTTTTTAGGATTCATTATGGCAAAGACCCTGAAATCCATGACTCCTTTTAACCAACTTAAAACTTCTTTCAAGGCATGGCTCAAAAATTCTCCTTGGCTAAAATGCCCTTCTCTGAGTAACCCCTCTCTCCCTGGAAATTCCTATCACCCTCCTGCCACCCAGAACCTCCGGCTGACACTTATAAATGGATATGGCTGCTCTTCCTAAATTATATTGTTGGATTCATGAGGCCAGGGGCCAAATATTCTGTCACTGACCTGTATGAACTTGTGAAAATTCCTTCCTTTCTGTGGGCCTCAGTTTCTCCCCTGTACAATTCTAATTTTAAATATAATGGGCAGGGCGCCTGGGTGGCTCAGTCGGTTAAGCGACTGCCTTCGGCTCAGGTCATGATCCTGGAGTCCCGGGATCGAGTCCCGCATCAGGCTCCCTGCTCGGCAGGAAGTCTGCTTCTCCCTCTGACCCTCTTCCCTCTCGTGCTCTCTATCTCTCATTCTCTCTCTTTCAAATAAATAAATAAAATCTTTAAAAAAATAAATATAATGGGCAGTTTTCAATTTTTTTTTTTTTTTTTTTTTTAGAGAGTGAGAGAGTATGTGAGTGGAAGGAGGGGCAGGAGAAAGACAGAGAGAATCCTAAACAGGCTGCACACTCAGCAAGGAGCCCAACGAAAGCCTCGATCCCACGACTCTGAGATCATGACCTGAGCTGAAATCAAGAGTCGGATACTTCACCGACTGAGCCACCCAGGTGCTCCTCCCCCCCAGGTTTTAAATTTCAGCACACATGAGAGTGGGGGAGTGGTGGTTAAAAATGTTCCCAGCCATTCTGACTTAGTAGGGCGAGGGTGAAGCCTGGAATGTGCATTTCTCTGTAAGCACTTTGGGAGATTCTGACATCCGTGGTCTCCAGACACACTTGAAGTAACATCATAGTGAATGATCCCCTAGCACTAACCTTCCCTTTCTTTGAGAGGTAAATGTGAACTTGTTTGAGACTGATCCCTTGTAGGCTGGCCTCGCAGAAAGGAGTTGGCAAAGTTCCTTGGCAACCAGATGTAACTCCATGCTTCACCAATCAAGTCAAGTTAACTACAAGAGACTCCCAATCACAACACAAGAGGGACTTGTCCTCCCTCCAGCCACAAATGCAGACGTGGCTGGAGTGCCTCAGCCCCTGATTCACCAGCAGACAGGCTCTGCTTCCTTAATCATAGAACACCAAGACCCATCAGGGAAATGCAAATCAGATCCATAATGAGATATAACATCACACCTGATAGGCTGACTAATATAAAAACACAATAAAACAGAAGACAATAAAGTGTTGGCAAAGTTGTAGAAAAACTGGAACCTTTGTATACTGTTGGTGAGAATGCAAAATGGTGCAGTTTCCACTATGGAAAACAGTATGAAGTTTCCTCAATAAAGTAAAAATAGAATTGCCTTATAATCCAGCAATCCCACTTCTAGGTATATATCCACAAGAATGGAAGTGAGGATCTTGAAGTGATATTAACACTCCCATGTTCATTGTGGCACTAATTATAATAGCCAAGATGTGGCAACATGGTAAATGTTCACTGATGGATGAACAGATAAAAAATGCAGTATACACATGCAATGGAATATTATTCACCCTTAAAAAAAGAAGGAGCTTTTCTCCTCTACAACAACATAATGACTTTGACAAGGGCATAGTGTAATAAGCCCACCGCAGAAGGACAAATACAGCATGACTCCATATATATGAAGTGTCTAAACTAGTCCAACTCACAGAAGCAGAGAGTAGGATGGTGGTGGCCAGGGGCTGGGGAGAGGGGGAAGGGGACTCACCGTAAGTGACCATGCATGCCTTTCATACTTAAATACCTTTGGGCAGGCTCTTTTCTCCTCTTGGATCCTGCACAATCTCCATCCCCAAGCCCCCCAGCTCTCCCATTCTAATCTGCTCAACAGACTCCTCTGCATCTTTCAAAACCCAAATCAGACATCACTGCCTTCAAAAAGTCTTCCCTGAGCCTCCCAGAGACAGTCATTGGAATACCCGTCTGCCCTGAATGAGCTTTACTTTGATCCTGCCACAGAACTGGTAATTTATCAGCTTCCAAGTCTTACTGTCCTACTTGACTTTGAGCTTCTTGAGAGAAGGAGACTGTATCTTATGCATTTCTGCATCTGCAGCGCTATCCCTTGTACGACTACCATGTCTGGTGGCTCGGTCCCCAGGTGGTGCACAAAGCTTTCCATGGATCATGTGGTGAAGATGCCCCTGGCTTTGTACAACATGGTTGTTCTGGCCACACGGCAGATTCTCAGTACCCATTTGTTGAGCGAATGAACGAACGTACGAACGGATGGATGGAAGCATCGCAGCAGTCCAAAAAAGGAGCCTGTCTGTGTGAAGATGATAGCGGCATAAGCTCTCAGCACCAATGTCATCCCATAATCAACAAAAAGTTGATACCTCGGAGGTGTGCTTCTGAAGGCCGTGTGCCTTGCCTGTGCCGTTCTGCACCAGTTCTCAGGCAAACGCAGACAAATAAGC
The DNA here is from genome assembly GCF_003265705.2 of Callorhinus ursinus. Lineage (NCBI taxonomy): Eukaryota > Metazoa > Chordata > Mammalia > Carnivora > Otariidae > Callorhinus > Callorhinus ursinus. The sequence continues at coordinate 11,128,149 of NW_027397086.1, forward strand.
ACATAAAACCGTCATGTTGGCTTCTGCTTCATTAGGAACTCAAGGGGAAGGGGGGGAAAACCATCAGTGTTTGCCACTCGGGGATCACATCAAGAGAGGAAGGAATTTTAATTTTTTGAGTGAGTGAGAGGTTATTAAAGAAGTGCAAGGTAAATATGAGGTTGGGTGTCACTGAGATATAGTGTCTCTTCCGACTCAGAGTGACATCCATAGAACACTTCACTCGAGTCCTCCTGAACTGGGACAAGCCCCCGGCAGCAGAGAACACTGGAAAATAACTCCCTCTTCAGGCTTAGAAGACTTCAAACAGATTTATTCATTCATTTAGTCATTCATTAAATATTCATGAGCACCTATGTAACCAACATGGCATTAGGGGGCAGAGAATTTAAAGAGGACTACAACCAAATCCCAGAGCTCAAGAATCTTGCAACTTAGTGTAGCAGATAGGCAGATACACTGTTACTAAGTCACAAAGTTTCAAGATGATAACAAACACTTGCCGAGCACTCAATCTGGGCCATGGACTACATTCCACACTTTGAGTATATGAACTCTTTTTTTTGTCTTCGCAACAATCCTGTGAGATAGATGCTGTGCTTATCTCAACTTTGCAGGTGGAAAAATGAGGGCACAGAGAGGCTGAGTGGCTTGGTCAAGATCACACAGCTGCTGAGTGGCAGAGGAAGGATTTGTCCCCGGGCCGACTGTCTCCAGAATCTGTGCCTCTCACCATTCTGCTATACGGATCCATGCATTTTGCTTTGGGATTTATTCTGTCTAGAGTTGTGGAGAGTTTCTCAAAGGTGGTGACTCAAGAACCAGATTTTGAAGATTAAATTGGGGTCACCAGATATATATGGTGCAGAGGGAGCCATGAGTATAACCAAAGACACCAAAGCAGGTGTATGCAAGTTGGCTCACCAAGTAGCTGATAATACTGTGACCATAGCAGGAATTGTAACCAAAGCAGTCCTCTCACCATGCCGCACAGTCTCACGTCTAGGACAGTTGTCAGTCACACACAATAGCCCTTCTGAAGTAATATCTGGGCAAAGAAGGAAAGATGCCCACTACCAATGACCCATTGGTCACATGCAGGAATGGGTTGGGAGTCGGTCCCGCAGTGCCATTGGTCCTTTCCAGTGTAGGCTACTTGTTGGATGCTTGAGAGGGATTGGGAAAGGATGGGGCTGAAGAGGCTGGCTGAGCAGATTACAGCAGGTGCAGAGGGCCATGTTAAGACCAGGAGTCGGGGTATGGTTTGTCACCTGGGCACTGGGAATTCAGGGAAGGCTTGGAGTGGTTGAGAGGAAGACGGATGTGTGCACAGAGGACTCAGTGATTTCAGTTGTTGCCTCTCTGTTCCGACTTACTCCACCTTGAAACCTGGCGGGGGGCAAAGTCGGCGATCGAGGATTTCCAATGGATGATGGTCAGAAGAAAGGACATGGACCCTCACCGAGAAAGACTCAAAGTCACCGAAAGACCCCAGAGTTCACTAGTTGTAGATAATCTTGTTTGGGGAAGATTAAGGATCGGTAGCACAATATTCGAGCCTGGTTTCAGAGAGGATACAACAGTGGGGAAAAAGGAGAATCTGTAAACTGATTAGGGGTTTTGATCAAGGATCTTTGGGTGTTTTGGGGGAGTTTGCTTCTTCATCATGGAGGTGGCAGTTGCTTTCTGCCTTCTTCAAACTGTTGCTTCCTTGATCCTGCCGATGTGCCTTACCCTCTTTCCTCATACTTCCACCATCATGGATAAAGCACTAAGGTAGGAGTTAGGAGGAATACATTCTGGTCTTGATTCTGTTGCTTGGACATTATGTGACTTTGGAAAAGTCTCTGTGAAACTCAGTTTGCATCTGTAAAACAAAGGGGTTGGATTAAAACATGGCGTCTGAGTTGTGTTATGTGTGCTCCCACTCCATCAACCATGCCCTGGCAGACATTGTTAATCAAACATGGCAGTCTTTACCCAGAGAGCCTGGAACTGGCACCAGAATCCTTCTCAACCCAATGCTCCAAGGTGCCAATCAGAGTTGGCATATGATTCCAATGCTACTTGCCAGGTCTCAAAACTCTCTCCCATCTCTAATATTATTGGATTCTATGAAAAATCGTTCACAGGAGTAGAGGGAGAAAGCTCTAGAAAGATACATTGGTGCCATATATTTCAGAAAGGCCTTGAATGCCAGCTTGAGGGTAAACGGCTTTGACGTTTCAAGCAGAGCCACCATTCAATATGCTCAAAGCAACACAACAAATCACAGCCTAGTGGCTTCATTTTAATCGGCCAGGGCATAAGAGGCCATGTTTCTATTACAGGGAGATCTATAAGGAATCACACCCATTAATGGTTCCCATTAAATTCGGGGCATGTGGGGAAAATTGTAGTTTGATTTAGTTTAGCAACATGAAGATATTGGCAAGATAATCACATAAAAGCGACACCTTTTATGGCTGGGCTATTTGATTTTATGTTAGCAGGTTTCAATTTCTCACATTTTTATGATGGCATATAGGTTTCCCCACCTAATGTATGCATTAGCCAGAGTAAAGGTTAAATAGATTGTTTCAACATTGAGGATTCAAACCTGATAGTTATGGTAAATAATAATATCCCTTGTATAGAACCCCCTACACCTGGCCCCCAGATGAACGGATCATTCCGCCCCAGTCACCCGCATGTCCTGAGGGACAGTGGGGGTAGGGACAAACCAGTGGGGCAGAGAAGGAAAAGAGGTGGGCTGTGGAGGCAGAAGCCCCAGTTCAAATCAGGCGGGGTGAACCAGGTAGTTGAGATTTCTCCTCTCAGGGAGACCTCTGTCGTGGGGCTGGTGCAAGGGTTAAGCAGGATTCTGTACACAGCTTGCAGAGCACAGCGCTGGCTCCGAATGCATCCCGACAGATTCACCCTCATCCACACTTGTGAGATGGAGAGGGGAGCAAAAATGAGAAACCATCCTCTCAAATTAAATTTCTTATTTAGAAACAAATGTGAAAGGGCCATTATTTCTTCCTTGGAACATAGTTCTAAAGGCCCTGGTGACTTCCTGCCTTGTATCGGGAGGTAACAGCTGGGCCAGATCATCTGACCTCTCTGGGACTGCTAGAAATTAGCTCCTCAGTGACAGAGACTGAGGCAGCGGAATTATTTCATGGGTATTGTTTTGGGACCTAAAAGGAGGGAGGCCAGAGGGGAGGCCCATAGAGCTGTTCCCTTTTAATATCCCACCAAGCCCTTGGGTACATTTAAGACTTTAATTCATCTTCTTTATGCCTCTTCCTTTCCCTGATAAGTTTTTGAGGAGTCTTTGAAAGAAAGACTAATATTACCCAGGCCAAATGTAATTGGCAGGCCCCTCCCCTGCCTTTGTTGAAAAGCTCTGCCTTCAGAAACCTTGCTCTCCATCAGGGGCTGAATCTCCTTGAAGAGAATTCGAGCTGTCCCTTTAAATCCGTTCCTCTGCCTTTCACTTTGGCCGTATTTAAATATTCCAGACAATTTCAAGACTTAATAATGATGAATAAGATTAAGATTGGGGTTTAATAAGAGTGTTAAGAAAAGATTTTTCATGTGGATGGAGGTGGGCTGCTGTGAAAATTGAATTGGCACCAGGCTTCCTGGGCCACTCAGACCAGGATGGTCCCTCACCTTTACCAGTGTGTTAGCTCCCCTGGTCCAGAATCCTGGGAGGAATCCGCTGCATGCTTTCATATCCCTTGCAGAGAAGACCCTCTGCCCTGTTGGGTTGGCCACCCTCCTTGGGCAACAAGGAGATCATCCTCATACACAAACCTCAGCTGGCCCCTCCTTTACTTAAAAATCTTTGGAGTGGTTTGTGCGGAAGGCTTTGACAGAGACACAGGAACCTGGACACTAGGAATATCTGTCCCAAACCAGACCCACTCTTCCCTACAAGGGAATCCATGTGAGAGGTAGCATGTGAACTACAAAGTAAAATCATTCAAAACCTGGCACTCTGAGCCTCCCTCTTAGCCCCTACCTGAATTAGGGATTTTTATGTACCTGGGCTTCACCAGAGGAGAGAAGTGAAAACAGAGACAAGCCCTGAGTTCAAGGGAAAGGCCTAGACCAGAGTGAGCAAACTCTTTCCTCTATGTATTTAGGCTCGGTGGACCTCACAGTCTCCAGGGCAACTCCTCAACCCTGCCCTTGACGGCCATGGACAATACCCAATCACATGGGTGCAGCTGTGACCCGGTACGACTTTATTTATGGACTCAGGAAATTTAAATTTCATTTCAAAAGAAATACTATTCTTTTGATTTTTCCTCAACTTTCAAAAATGTAAAAACTATTCTCAGTGGGCAGGATTTGGCTTATGGGCTGTAGTTTGCAGACCCCTAGTCTAAACTTTTTAAATTAGAATTGCTTCCACCCCCTGGTAAATGTGGCCCATCTACTGTCCTGGAAACTGGAACAATCCAGTTAGCAACTATTCTTCCCTAGGGTTTGGGAGCTGCAGTGGGGTAAATGACACAGCAGGACTCTTGATCTGGTCTTTAGTCGCTTGGGCCTCCTGCCCCTCCCCGGAACCTAACATAAGCTCCACCCATTCTGACCTGGCTCTTGATGCCCTAGACGGTCCATCTGGATGACAACAGCCACCTCTTGATGCCTCTCCTGTCTTTCTTTCTGCATTCCCAGCATCCAGCCCACTACCTTCCGAACAGTGTTCTGTGAGCTTATTCCTTTCTCCAGAATCTACAAAGACCCTCCTGTGTATTGTGGATCAACCACGAGTCCTTCTTCTGTCTTTCAGGGACCCCTGGACTGAAGACCCGCCTTGTCTACCCAACTATCTCTCCCACAGTTCTTGAGAGCAAATCCTTCCTTTTTGTCTGGTCAGTGTCCCTGACGCGCGTCCATCTGTGACCTTTCTCTCTATTGCACATACAACTCCCACTTCCTTCCTCCTGCCCATCCTCAGGGAAGACTTCTCGACCACCATTTCTCTGCCTCGGTCTGCGGGCCTCTCCACCTTTCTTGGCCTGCGCTGCTGCCTTTGTCACATGACCATACCTTTTGCATTCATCCATCCACAGTTTAGCAGGGACTATTCTGTGCTAAGCATTGTGCCAGAGGGCCAGACAAAATCAGCTATGTCCCCTGCTTTTCAGGGTCCTGAAATTGCCCCATATTTGAAGACCTGCCTAAAGAATAACCTTGTCCTGCCCACGGAGAAATCAATGGTCATGTTTTATGCTGTATTTGTATTCTCCCTCCTCCCTCACCCACAGTGCCTAGGGGAGGATTGTACACATGGAAAGTGTTCAGTGATGATACGTTAAATTGGATGGTTTTTCTGTGCATACAAATATGTGGCTTCCCACTGATTTTAGTCAAAAGCCCCCACTCTTTGAAATGATCAATCATGAGACCTTTTGTGATCTAGTCCTTGCTGAATTCTCTGGCCTCATCTCTCTCACGCCTTCCCTCTCTCTCCATCAGAGATTTGAAGTCGTCTCGCTTTGGGATTCAGAAAAAAACCGGATCATACCTACTAATTGGGTCAGAAAGCCTGGAGAGATCGTGGCACTTTTCTAGTCTTACGTTGCCCAGCTGGACTTGACCCCCTCCCCCCCACCCAGGCCCCTTCTTGTTTGGCCCTTGATCTTCCGTGATGGTGGAAGAGCCACACTGGCACCAAATCCCTTCCCAGTTCTTACCCACCTTGTTTTAGCCACTATACCTCCCATGAGCCCTTGCACCAGCGGTCTTGAATGCCATGTCAAGACTTTTTTCTATAGCTGATAGCTGGAGGACTGGGTTCTTCAGCCCAGTACCACAGACATTTTGAGCCAGATAACTCTTGGCAGGGGAGGGTGGGGGGCTGTCTTGTGCGCACTGTGAGATATTTAGCAGTATCCCTGACCCACTGGATGCCAATAGCATGCCCTCCTTCCCACAGCTGCGACAACTAAAACTGTCTCTAGACATTGCCAAACATCTCTTGGGGAGAGAGGATCACTCTACTTTGAGAGTCACTGCTGGGAGTGATTCTGACACTGGGAGTCAATAGGCATCCTCTTCAAATCCGAAAATGTGCTGATTCTCCAGATCCTTTATTCACACACCCTCACTTTGGAGACAAGGAAGCTATGAAGCCCAGAGAGGAGACGGGGCTTCCTCAGAGACTCCGCCGTCTTACTGCATCACTGCCCACCATTCCCTCATGCGTCCCATGGTTGAGCCACACTCAGATGCTCATACCAGCCCCATCCCTTCAGGTCTTCATTGCTTTGCACATGCTTTTCCCTCCATTCTCCCCCTTTTGCTCTGCAGCTAAGAGAATTCTAATGCAACCTTCAAGACACAGCTGATACTGTGCTGTCCTTCCATTAGTGGAGCCATCGTGGTGCATCTGAACGACTTCCTTTCTTCCTCTCTTCCCTCTCAACTGTGAGCTCCCAGGGAAGAGGGTCTATGTCTGACTCAGCTTTGATTTGGCACAGAGGCTGGTATGTGGCAGACACTCGGTAACTACTTATTGATTAAATAAATTAAAGGTCATCTAGTTCAGCCACTTTCAAGCTTTTTAAACTAGAGCATTCTTTGTTCAAATGCATCCTGCATGGAAGCATAAATGAACAAAAGAGATAAAAGTAGGGTACTCTGATTAAAACTGGGAGGGGGGGTCTAGACACTCTACTTTCCTTCCCATCACCACTGCTTTCCCCTACCTCCTGCCCCTTGCCCTCACCACCATCACGCAGCAGCCCGAAGGGAGCTTCAGGGAAGAGTTGGGTTTAAAAATTACTGATCTGGTCCAACCTCAATTTGATGCTTGAATTCTTGCCAATTAGGTTCATGATTCTCCAGCTTGGCTGTCCATCAAAATCTCCTGGGACAGTGAAAGATACAGATTCACAGATCCTCTGGTTAGAGATTCCGATTCAATAGGTCTGTGGCTGGGCCTGAGAACATGTATTTTGAAGAATCTCACCAGGTAATTTGACAACACAGCTAGGTTTGGGGAACCTCCACATACATATCCTATGGTGACTACTTCCTGAAGCCCATTCCTTTTTAAACTGCTCTGACGATTAGAAATTTCTTGTTACTCATAAGGCTATAAACTTCTGAGCATCCTTCGAAGTTCACACATTCTAGAACATACTGCCTAGTTGGTTGAACCTTGGCTGTCAACAACTATAAAAAGGAAAGGCCAGAAGGAAGGGCAGGATTTCATTGGGTGTCATTTTGGTTATCTTTCCATATCATCCTTGTTCGACCCAGGAAATGAAATGGCTCGCTGGCTTGGGGCAGATATGTGAGCTCTGGAGTGCGTCCATGAGGGAGAAGAGGCCATCTAGCAGGCGGCAGCTTGTCAGCAGCTCCAGCAGCCCCCAAGTCTCCACCTCTCTCCCAGAGGCTCTGACTTCCTTTGACAGCTCAATTCACTCTGAGGGCTGGTGAAACTGCCGCAGAGGGAAAAGTACCCAGAAAGAAGAAGATTCTAGCCAATGTGATCCTATACCCAGGTGTAGTTGAAGAGCGAATGTTCACGGAAGCAAATGGAGCCCAGTGGTTCTGGCTCAGCTTCCCTCATCAGCTGGCTGTGTGATCCTGGATTCAGCACTTCACCTCTCTGAGTCTGTTTTCTCATCTGTGAACAAGTGATGATACACTTCCCTTCCAAACTCACAGGAAGCACTGGACGCAGTTGTGGACACGTCAGCAGCAGTGTGAAGCACAGAGGCGTGGAAGCTCTTCCTCCAGGGTTCAAAGGAGAGGCCAATAATCATGAGAATTGCAGTAGCTGCTATTTATTGAACACTCATGTTGCAGATGCTAAATTCAAATATTCCCTAGATCACAATGGGATTGCAACAATCCCCTGCAGGTCCTTGTCCCCATTTCACAGATAAGAAATAGACTTTGAAGGGTTAAGTAACTCATCTGAGCTGGTAAGTGACAATCTTTGGTTGGATTCAGAGGCTACCTACCTCTAAAGCTTGGATTCCTATGTACTACCTGGTACAAAGAGGCAGGATTTTGACAAGGAGCATTCCAGTTGGAAGCAAGGTCATGGAGAGAGGGACTGAGGTGAGAAGGTAACAGATGTAGTTTGGGAGAAAAGGTCTTTGGGGAAGAAGTGGCAGATGAGGCTGAAGAACAGGATAAAAGGAGAATATGGAGAGTCTTGATTGCACCATTAATTATGGATTTGACCAAACATTCAGTGGGGAGCTACAGAAGGCTCTAACTTTTGCCTGAACAGTGGTGAGCCCTCAAAGATTTAATGGACCGATGGATAGATGGATGGATGGTTGGATGGATCTGGATTTTATCTATCACTGTGTAATGAATCACTTCCTGGCATTCCTGCTTTTGTGTAATTTCCTCCCCTTAAGCGTCGGCTGCCCTAGTCATTTGCTTCAAACAAAGAGAACACAACAAAAGTGATAGGATATTCCTCCTGAGATCAGGTTACAAAAACTTTGATATCTGTCTTGCTCCACTCCTTCCCTCTTGTTCTCTCACGTGCTGGCTCTGATGGTGTAAGTTACCACACCAGCATATGGCAAAAAAAAATTTGAGATCAGTCTGTGGCCAAATACCTGTGAAGCACAGAATCCTGCCAGCCTCATGAGTGAGCTCGCAAAGCATCTTTCCTCAGTCAAATGTTGAGATGAAATGGCAGGCTTGGCTGAGTCAGAGGATCTAGCAAAAGATGGAAGGAAGGAAGAAAGGAAGGAAGGAAGGAAAGGAAGGAAGGAAGGAAGGAAGAAAGGAAGGAAGGAAGGAAGGAAGGAAGGAAAACAGGGAAGGAGGGAGGGAGAGAAAGAAGCCATAGATTTCTACTTCCCAGACAGGGAAGGGAGAAAATAGTCCCATGTATGAAGATTCCAAGGAACAGGACAAGGCAACCTATAATTTAAGATAAAATTATTTGCCAAGAATAATATATGCTACAGGAATCCTGAGAAAGGCATTAGCTATCCAGAGTGTTGGTTAGAAATACAGGCTTCTAAGTCAGACGACATGGGTTTGATTACATTTCCGTGTGTGTGCAGTGGGACAGAGATGGTCCGTTGTCTCCTGTCATCTGTTCTCTCTTCCCTCCTCTGTAACAGAACTCCCAAGTGTTAGCTAGTGAATCTTAGCTATCACTGTGTAATGAATCACCCCACAACTTAGTGGCTTAAAACATCAACAATTACTAATTAGTTTTCATGGTCTCTGTGCATCAGGAATTTGGGAGCTGCCTGGCTGGTGTTTCTGGCTCAGGGTCTACCATAACCATTGGAGCTGCAGGTATCGGAGGGGTGACTCTCCCTGCAGACTTAATGCTTCCAAGTTAGCTCACTTGCATGGCTCCTCTACATGTGGACATCCCTGCAGGGCAACTGGAATGTCTTCATGGCATGATGGTGGGCTTTCCCTAAAGTAAGTCAACTAAGGGACCAAAGCAGAAGCTGCCTTTTATACTTTGGTCTTAGAAGACACTTAGTATTATATTATATTATATTATATTATATTATATTATATTATATTATATATTATATTATTATATTATATTATATTATATTATATTATATTATATTATATTATATTATATCACACAGACAAACCCCAATCAAGCGTAAGAAAGGACTGCACAAGGCCTTTAATAGCAAGAGGTGAAGATCATTGGAGGCCATCTTGGAGGCTGGCTTCCTTGGGTGGACACGTTCTTCCTCAGAATAAAGGACTGCGTTTCCCAACATCCACTGAAGTTAGGTGTGGCCATGTGACCAAGTTCTGACCAATAGGAATTGAGCTGCAGCACTGTGCCCACCTTCTGAGACTTGTCCTCAAAGTGAGGGGGCATTCCATTCTCCTTCCATTTTCTTCTTCCTAGAGTTTAGAATGTGAACTCCATGGCTGAAGCTGAAGTAGCCACCTTGGACCATGAGGTGAAAGCAGTGTGTTGAAGATGTTGGAGGAACAAATAGAAAGAGCTAGAACGATGAACATGAAGCCACTGAGAATGCTCTGGATTGTCTAGATGTACGGAAGAGAAATGAGCTTATCTTGCATTTAAGTCACTGTTGCATTACATTTTGTATCACACACACGCAAATCCCATCTGGGCTAATACTGGCAGTGCTTACTTCCTCTGAACTTCAGTTTCCCTCTACAAAAGGGACCCAGCTACACAGAGATGTTGTAAGCAGTCAATCATGCCATGTATGTGAAGTGCGTGGGACAAAACCAGGCTCAAAGGAAGAAGCACCTGATACATTTTTGAGTTATTATGATCCCCATCTTACAGACTGCAAAAATGAGCCAGGTGACAAAGCTAAGGCTTGAACACAAGGCCTTTCTTAAAACCCGTTCTCCTAACTATTACCATATAATGAGTCACTCTTTCGGTAAAAGTGGGTTTGGAAGAAGGAGGGTGAGTCTTTGGGGAGTGGTGGGGGGTCTTCAAATGCTCAAATGCAAAAGAGGAGAGGCAGGATGAGAGCCAAAGCAATGAAGGAAGACTCTGTGCCTTCCCTTATGGAGGTCCCTTCCAAGCTTAGCCTCACAGTCCTGGGATGCTCAGAGGACATATTTTTCGTGTTACTGGGTTCTTGATTTTGCCTCCCAAATGCCCTCCGAGGGCAAGAGATGGGAGAGGCACCGAAGCAGTAACTTGAACGTGACTTACTTTTGACTGGACTCAGTGCCAACACTCATAACCAACCCTGAAATCAGTGTTTTCACCCTCGTTTGGATGATCAGGTGCAAATATACATTTTAATTATTTACATAATTAAGTCAGTGATTTGCTGCTGATCCGATATGTTTGACAATATTTCAGTGCCATCTGTTTCCTAATTGGACTTAATCTCCAAAAGATGTTACCAAAATAGCCACCAAATAATTACAAAAAAAAAAATCAAGCTGCAAAAAACCTCCACTCTCCTCACTGTATTCATAGATAACACACACAGCACAATTTATCCCGACATTTGTAGTGGTTTTAGGCATTCTGTGCATGTAACCTGATGGCTTACAGGAAAATACTGAAGGCATTTAGGGATATAGAGAAAAGCACATTTGCCCAGGGAGGTGAGTTCCAGAGCTGACTGTGTGACCTTGGGCAGGTCAATTTCCTTCTCTGGGCCTTAGCTCTGATGTGCACACAACCCTTGTCCCCATCTGATGCTCATTGCATGCTAACCCCATCATATGGTTGCTATTCCATTGTTGGGTATTTTTTATACCAAAAAGTTCTTCTGGAAATAGGTTCTGGAAACCAATATGAGGGCTGACTTTTGCACCATGACCTTGGGTGACCCTCTTCCCTTCTGTGAACCTGAGGTTTGATGTTCTATAAAACAGAAGTAATGATGTCCAGTTGGATTAGGTAATGCTTACGGTGTGTCAGGGTCATGAAAGGTAGCATTTGTGCTGAGAGTGGGTTGTGAAATCAAATTGTCTGGGTTGGAATTCCTGTTTTCCACTTATGAACCAGAAGCCTCAGTTTCCACACCTGACAAATGGGGTTCATGATAGTACCTTCCTCCTAGGAATATTGGAGGTTTAAATGAGAGAGTGTCTAAAAAGTCCCTGGCCGGCAGCAAGCTCTCAATTATGATTAATTGTCATTATTACAAGGTCGTTGTAAGGGTGTCACATGAAAACCTGCTTTGAAGGACTATGAAAAATAAGGATTTTCAAAAGATTTCACACAGTGTGGGATACGTGTACCTCAATTTAGAAACACTGTAGACTTTGAAAAACTTTATCCACATTTTATAGATGGAAAACAAGGCAAAGAAGGTTCAAATGATTTAGGTGGGGGGGTGACTTTAGAAACTGCTTTTTCCACAAACCAAGCAATAGCTCTGGTAGTCCAAGAAGACTTCATTTCTGTTTGCCAGAAAATCATTCTCATAGGCTGCTTTGTTTTCGGCTTTTACTGAGGGAAGTGGCCCGGTCTCCGGAGAGAATTAATTAATTAATTCTACAAATAGTTTTGAGCACCTATTAAGTGCTGGGCACTTTGGGCACGGGGAACACGTTCTAATGAGGGAACTGCACGTGCAGTCGCACATGCACATGCCCACGAACCACGTGATGTCTGATGGTAAATCAGGGCACGGGATTAGATCCCTGTGGCAAGGGCTACATTTGCCGCCAGGCAGCCAGAGAAGGACTTTATGAAAAGGTGCTATTCAAGAAACTTGATTGGAGTAAGGGAATATGCATGTGGGTATCAGGAAGAAGAGTGCTCAGGCTGAGGCCACAGCAAATGAAGTCCCGGAGGTGCAAGCTTGCTCGTTAGAGAGCCCCCAGGAGGCCAGTGTAGCTGGAACTGAGCGAGGCAGAAGTGGGAGTAAACGAGGTCAGAGAGACAGCCCAGGACTGGACTTGGGGGCTTAGGACTTCGTTTTAATGGGAGGATGTGAGGCCTTTGGAGGGTCCTTAGCATGGGAAGGGCAAGGTTGGATTTATGATTTAATGCGATGATTCTGGCTCTTGTGTTGAGAAGAGCCAGTAGAAGCTGAGAACAGAAGTAGAGAGACCAGGATGGATCTTACCGCAGCACCTTCACCCAAGCAGGACAATAGCAACCAGCCCCTGCATGAGAGGCGGGTGAAGGTGGGGCCAGGGTTGCAATTCGGGACGTGCTTTAAAGATGCATCTGCCAGCATTTTAATTGGATTGGTGGGGTGTACTGAGGAAATGAGAGGGCTCGGGGATGACTCCTGGACTTCTGACCTCAGCAACGGTGGGGGAGCGGGTTGCTCGTTCCTGAGATGGAGGATGCTGGGTGAGGAGCAGAACATTTCTTCAAAAGAGAAGATTTGTTTTTACGATGGGATCAAAGGTTCTATTTTGCACATACTGAGTCCATCTTAAATATGCAATGTGGATCCAGGAGCACCTAGGAGATATTGAAGCTAACATCTTGGCTCTGACCATTCTGTAGCAACTGGGGCTACAACAGAGCTAATAAAGAGCCAAGGCCATCCACCTGGGGCAACCCAATTTTTAATGGTCAGGAAAGGGGACTGAGAAGGAGCAAACCGTACTGCAAGAGAAAAATCCGGCAGCCAAGTACGTTGGATTCCCTGGGGTTGCCACAACCAAGTACCACCAACTGGGGAGCTTAAAACAACAGAAATTTATTCTCTCACAGTTCTGGAGATCAGGAGTCCACAATCAAGTTAGTGGCAGTGCCTCACTCCTCTGAAGCCTCTACGGGAAGAGTCTTCCTTGCCTCTGCCGGCTTCCAGTGGTAGCCAGAAATCCTGGGTGCTCCTTGGCTTGTGGCTACATCCCTCCCATCTCTGCTCTGTTTTCACATAGGTCTCTTTCCTGGGTCTGCTCTGTGTGTCTCCAAGTCTCTCTCTCCTCATCAGGACACCAGTCACTGGGCTTAGGGTCCACCCTAATCCAGCATGACCTCATCTTAACTTGACTTTGTTTCCAAGGAAGGTCGCATTCACAGATATCAGGGGGTTAGGATTTCAACCTATGTTTTCGGGAACACAACTCACCCCACAAAAGAAGGTAATACAGTCTCTGGTCGACTGCATGTTGTGTCTTCTGTCAGCACTGCCTGACAATCATAGTGAATAGCCAGATTTTAATTCCTCCTTCGTTGGTTAATTCGGAGAATTCAGCATAATAACATTTTTCAAATAGTAATTATGCGGGATGTGAAGAAGGTGTTAACCTGAAAAAAGTTTTCTGTGATTAGATACAATGGAGCAATCCTGTGTTAAACATACATTTTTTAAAAATTGCAGGACTTTTCAGTGCCTTTATTATGTGAACGGGCATTAGGAATCTCTAAGAATGGGAACAGAACGTAGAGCATTCCCAGTAGTTCCCAGAACGTTTAGGTCACAGAGCATATTATGCTGAGAAGGAGGGGAGAGCGTGGGTGACCAGAATGTGGGATTTTGTGGGAGAGTTCAGATACTGAGAAATCAGGGGAGACAGTCTTACAAATGACATATAAATAACCTTCAGTCCTTTATCCTCTGGAAAATGCTCGTGTGCGTATTGCACCATCTATTCAAAATCAGCAAATTCCATTATGCAGATGAAATCCTGTGGAAACAAATCTGACATGAGGAGAGAGAGAAAGAAGAAAGTTTAATCTACCTCAGACATTTGATTTCATTTTAACCTTCTCAGGAAAATGTTTCTTCTGTAATGTTTCCAATGGATTTGAGTTGATCCTATTATGCTTAATATTCATTCATTCTTTTCTAACGAATATTTGAAAGGAGCCCACCAAGGGCCAAATACATTATGTATATTATCCCATTTAATCCTCCCCGTGTCCTAAAAGGTTTTCCTCCTTTTATCAGTGAGGAAACTGAGTCTAAGAGGGTGGGGACACTTGCTGAATGCCACACAATTAGCAATAGCAGTAATGGCATTCAATCCTAGGGCTGTCTGTCTCCAAAGCCCATGATTCTTCTACATGATGCAGAATATTTTTTGCTTATTTGTTCACTTGTTTGGAAGGAAGAAGGAAAGGAGATAACCTTACAGTAAACATCAAATACAGAGAAACAAGTTATTAATAATAATAGTAGCTAATAATGATTGCATTTTTACTCTTCAGCAGACATCTTCTGATTGAAAAATCACCACTCTCCAACAGAGTGGACGTTTGTATTAATTACCAGTAAATGCTACCATTGGGACTGACTCCAGGGTTCAGAATTTCACCCCGTTTATCTTTGGTTTTGGTAACTTTGAGTGGGGCCTTCCATTTGATGGCAGGGGGAGGTGGTGAATATAAATGGTGGTGGTTACTCCAGGCACTGTGTTGCGAAGGATCCTGAAGCTCTTTCTGGGCTCAGTGAGAGAGAGTGACTAATGTCTGCCTTGGGGCCGGACATCACAGGCGCCTGCCCATCTTCGTTACTCTGGATTCGCACCTCCTGGTTCTGAGGCACCTGCCTTATTTTCTCCTTTTCTCTTTTCTTGAAAGTACAAAGCCCAGAATAGATAGTTCACTGAGGGAGGGCTAGGTTAGAATCATTATGAGTGTGGTTTTGATTTAAGGGTGTATCACCATGGGGTCAGAGTGGGTTTCAAAGGCAATGGCAATGCGGCCAAACAACGCCTTGACTGGGCCCTATCATCTCAGGACACGTCCATACACGTTTGAGTTAGTTGATCCCCCAGGATGGGCTGGTGAGGTGGGCAGGATGGAGGAAATCATCCCGCTTCATGCATTAGGCTTAAGGAGCACGGTGACTTCTTGGCACCCGCACAGTTTCTAAGTAGCGGTAACAGGTTTGGAGGCAGGTGCTCAGCCCTCAAATCCAGCAGTCTTGCCCCTGCCCTGCATTTTTCCTGGTTTGGTTGCAGTCATGACTGCTGGTGAGGTCGGAGCTAAGATAAGACCAAGAGACAGGTGACGTTAGCCCTGGTGCTATTGTTTGGATGGAAGGAATAACGGGCATGGCCAGGAAGGAGTCAAGTTTGGAGATAAAACCATTTCAGTATCTTTCCTTCTCTTCACAGCCATCAATTCTTTCCTATATTGAATAATAACAATAGGATATTAATAACCACGAGTTAGGAGGGGCTTGCTATGCACTAGGAAGTGTGCTAAATGGCTTGACTAGCTGATATAATTTAATCCTGCAAATGAAGCCCAAATTGCCCCCCCACACCCATTTTACAGGTGACAAAACTGAGTCACAGTGAGGTTTGCTATTTGCCCCGCCTGGGAAGTTTCTGAGCTGGGATCAGAACGTGGGGGCTTCCACAGCTCCTTCCATGCTCCTTTGCCCCTGTCAGCTCCACTGTCAGACTAGCTGGGAACCATGGACACCCTTTGGGTATCTATTTTAAGATTCTAAAGCTGTTGTTTGCTTATAAACATCAGAGCTGCTGCGGATGTAACAGGCAAACACAGACTCACGGCAGAGCACGGAGCTGAGTGCACCAGACCGGGCAGGGCCCCAGCCAGGCAGTCATGCGCCTGCTATAAATACAGCCATATCAGCTGATCCAGACGGAGACTCGATGTCTCCCTGTCCGGTATTCTGACTTCAAAAACTTCCCCCCCCCCCCCCCACTTAGGCCTCTGTCTTTTCTCAAATACCCATTTAAATCCTCAAATTTGTTGTTACTCTTCCTCGGATCTATTTCTTGTTTCCTTCCCATGTAATGTTTTAAATGGGAAGAAAACTGCTTTTTTAACCCAATGTAATACCTCATTTAGAGTTGTCTTGCCAATCAGGAAATGAAATACAACCACATCAGGCCAGGCTTTAAATTCAGCCCTGTCTTCCTATTTTGCCATTTGAGTCCTGAAATTTAAACAGCCTCGTTCCCACTCTAATTGACTCTTCTAACCTGACCATGACTTTTACCATCCTGAGGTGAGGATACCCGGTTGGCCTTATTTCTCTGCTGTCAGGCCGTAGATCACCTTTAAAGGGACCCACGCTGCCAGGAAGTTTATGTCTCAAATTTAAGATTTCTTAAATGAAACAAGAACCGCCTGGCCGTTTAAAGAACTTAATATGAATTATAAAACATTCAAACATGAGGGTTTTTTTTTTCTCTGAAAACTTTATTAAAAAAAAGACATTAACATTTCTCTGCATCACGGACACACCAAAGGTAGCCAATTTCCTTCAGCACGTGAAATGACCAAAGTAGGACTTTTACCTTATGAAGAGAACTTGCAACTATAAAATCCACCCTACCTTGAACGCTGGTATCATTTGACGTGCATTTGCAAAGGGTGACACTTGCCCTACCTGTTAAAATAAGAAGAAATGAGCTGTGATGATGGAGGCTCTAAGAGGACACAGATAGTAGGTTTAGTCTGCTTCAGAAATCACAGTATTTAGACTTGGGAAATGCCGTGCACATTGCATTATGTCATTATGTCTGCAGATAGGACCACAAATTGCAAGGGGACCTGTGTGTCTTGCTGGGACACACACCAGGCTGGGAGACAAGTATCCTGGACTCAAATTCAGTTGTGTCCCTAAGAGCCACCGTTTACTACATGAATTGAACTGTCACAAAAATCTACAGACAGTATTATTATCCCCATTTGACAGAGGAGTGAGCTGTGCCCTTTAACAGAGTGGTTTCAGAATGATTCACAAGGACGTGCAGCAAGAATATGGGAAAGTTGGGATTTGAGCACAAATCTGTCTGAGGCCCCGTCTCTCCTCACAGCCATGGCATGTGCTTGGACCAGTCGCTTCCTGTCTGGACCTCAGCTTCCTTATAGTGGACCAAGGAAATTGACTTAGGTAATCTTACGGTTGGTTGATTACAAAGCTGAAATGGACTTGCATTCAGAAGACCTGCTCTTGAGATCCAGGATCCGTTTACAGGTTGTGCCGCCTTGGGTGAGCTGTTCAACACCCCTGAGCTTCAGTTTCTGCATCTGTGAAATGGGGGTAAAATCCTCCACTAGAGATCAAATTCAATAATCAGAAATAACAGTATTCTTATTTATTATTAGTCAATTATTAATAACAGTGCTATTTTTAAGCCTAGGCTTATTTTTATTCATTAAAAATTATTGCAGTAGGACCTAAACCTGAAAAAATATGTCATATCCATCGTGTTGGTAGCTAGCTTGAAAATACCTGTCTGTCTTTCATCTTGCACTCATATCTAAGACACAGCTGCCTGGAAGAGGAGTATTGTGAAGTGATTAAAAGCGAGGGCTTCAAAATCAGACACGTATCTGCTTTATTATGTGCTAGTGATATTATCTTGGGCAAGTGGCTAAACCTCTCTAAGCCTTGGTGTCCCCTGTGAACAGCGGGGCAACCCCACGTGGCTGATGTCAGAACGACATGGGACACTAGTCCCTGTGAGCCACGAAGCACAGTGCCCGGCACAGAGCAGGTACTCAGTTACCGCTGGTGAATGAGAGAACATCCAGCTTGGTGGCGCATGGAACATGCTGGATCACTTTCTTTATTAAATTAAATAGTCCACTTAACCTCCCAGGGCTGTTTGATTTCATGGCCCTCCCTGTTGTCCTTCCAGCCGGCAGTGATATTAAACCTGCCTGAATTGAATCTTCCTGCAGGAAAGAGCCAGGACAAGGCAGCTGGTTGCAGCAGAAGACAGGGATGATTTCGATTTCAAATTCAGAGCTAATTCACCACTAATTAATTCTTAGCTTCATCTAGTCCTTTGCTCTGTACGAGGTTATGTGTCCAAGATCCCATTTGTCTGTAGAGGACCCCGTACATAGCAGGAATGACACTATGGACACCATTGGATCAGCTGGAAGGCTGAGGCTCAGTGGAGGATGAGTGACTTGTCCAGGAGCATTCAGGTAATCAGTGTTGGAACCAGAATGCAAATCCAAGCATTCAACCACACATACACACACACTCGCATGCACGCACACACACACACTTATGTATGTATCTACATAAATATACATACATGCATGCGGTTATGCATGTGGATTACATAAATATATTTCTATATAATAAGTCAAGCATTCAACTGCACTCATATACATACATGTACATATGTAACCTATGTACGTGCATGTGTGTATATGTGTGTATACATATTTTTCCCCTTTTTGCTTTTCACTTTTCCCCTGTTTGCTTGCTTGAGTGACTGCTCCTCTCATTTAAAAGATGGGACTGTAACGTAAAAAAATCCTTGAAATTTTTGGAAGAGACATCTGGAAAAGTGCCTGGAATCTATAGCATACAGAAGATGCACCTCTAAAATATATACAAAATCTATCCTTTCCATCCTCATTGTCTCTGCCTGTAGTGGGCAGAATAATCGCCCCCCCCCCCCAAAGCTGTCAACAACACTCGGGAGCATATGAATGTTACCCTCTGTGGCAAAAGGATCTTTGCAGGTGGAATTAAGTTAAAAATGTTGAAGCAGGAGATTGTCCTGGATTTTCTAAGCTGACTCCATGGAAGCACAAGGGTTCCTACAAGAGAGATGTGGGAGAGTCAGAATCTGGGAGATATGAAGATGCTGCAGCGCTAGATCTGTGGATGGAGGAAGGGGTCACGAGCCAAGGGATGGAGGCAGCCTCTAGAAGCTGGGAAGTGGGAGGAAATGGATTCTCTCCTAGAGCCTCTGGAAGGAACACAGCCTGCCCCACTCCTTGATTTTAGCCAGTAAGACCCACTGGGTCTTCTCTCCACTGGGAACTAACCACCGCCATCTCTTGCAGAGTGACTTCAGCTACGGTCACGCCAGGCTCTCTCCCTCTATTCCTCCCAGCCCCCACCCACAAAATCTCTTCTCCAGGCAGCCTCCAGAGGGATCATTTCAAACCTAATCTGCTGATGTCCCTCCTGTGTTTAAAACCCTCCACGGCTTTCTGTTGCACTTGTAATAAAATCCGTGCCCTTTATGGTGGCCTCATTTTTCCAGCTGAGACCTGAAGGTCAATGGACTTGCCCAACCTGTACTGGGAGGACAGAGCGAGAGCTGAGCTCAGAACCCCAAGATCCGGCCTAAGTTCCCCCACTCTGAGGTATATATATGTCTATATACTTTGATCTGGAACTATCTTCCCAAGAGAAAGGAAGGCAAGAGCTTTCCCAGAGAAATGTCAGGGCGATTGCCACACGTTTGAGGTTTTTAGAAGAAAGGCTGGAAGAAGTTGGGATACTCTTTCTGGAAACTTCTCTTTCCTGCTCTCAGAATTTCCTGTCCTCAAAAGTATGCAAAGTGTTGCAAAATCAATGACTCAGAGGAGTTCTCCAGGAAAAACACAAGTTTGTCCATTTGAACAAACTACTTGCTCTCTAAATGCATGAATAGGAAATAATGACAGTAAAATATATACTTATTTATATCAGGTTATAAACTCAAATGCCTGCAGGATCAGACTGGAAACATATGGGTGGGGATTCAGGCCAAGTGTTCCTAGATCTAATGATTTTTCCAGAGAAAATAGAAATCTGGAGTTATATGTGAAAACTCCCAGTTTTTAAGTACAGGCAATGGATTTTAACTATTATTTTCACCATGTGAGGACCAAACGACGTTTCTGTGAGCAGGATAGGACCCACAGCCATCTGCCTGAGATGACGGTCCTACATACTCAGAGCCACATCACCTCTGCCATGCTGGAGTTTTGTGGTCAGGTATGGCCCCGCTCCACTTAAATGTCTTTCTGCCCTTTGAACTTTTGTTAGAAAATGGTGGGTCCAGCAAAGCAGGCTGGAGCTCAGTGCCAGGGAATCTCCGAGTTAGCTTATGTCTGAGGAGTACATCATACCCATGCTGGGTGCCAAGAGGACAATGATGCTAAAGGCCAGGCTCTTTCCTCAGCTTAGGCCAATTTCTAAACTATCTGATGGACCTGCTAATGCTTTACAATCTATATATTCACTTAGCTAAAAGAGACAGGCTCCCCACATGCAGTGAATTCATGGTGGACCTGCTGGTGGTTGTGAGACATACAGATAAACAGGGAACCATGTTGAAGGTGGATTTATAAAAATTAAATAAATCTAAGAGTGCACAGTCCTGGCTTGGAGGGCTGGTAAGCCAGGTAGAATTCCTAGACTAGGTGACCCGAGATGAGTCCTTAAAAAAGATTTTTTTTTTTAAATTGAAGTACAATTGACATACAAATTAACCAACTGAGCCACCCAGGCGCCCCTGACAATTGACATATAAATTGTATTAGTTTCAGGTATACAGCATAATGATACAATATTTGTCTATGTTGCGAAATGATCACCACATTAAGTTTAGTTAACATCCAGGAGTCTTCAAAGATGATAGAGTGGTTATTTTGCAAGGTAAAAGTGGATAAATGTGCTTCTGGAAGAGAGAACCTCTTGAGCAGAAGTCTTTGCTCAAGTACTATAGATAAAATCTAGTTTGGAAGAATGAATGTACATTTGAGGAAATGAGATGATAAGGTAATCAGATAAGTTGAAATAGACAAGATAAGATACCAGGCGGAGCGTGGCAGAGAACATATACAAAAGAGAGATAAGGTGTGTGCCAGAAAGAGGGTCACAGGTCATCATGTCAGTCTTGGTTTTGCATTGATCTTGCTGAAAGTCTTCGTCTTCTCCTCAGGACAAGACCTGTGCTCATCATCACTGAGGCTCCAATAGTGCCAGAGAAGGGACCTCTTCAGTCTCTTTACCCCCTATCAAGTGCCCACTGCTCCCCTCCCAGAGCACAGAATGTTGTTCCCTGTGGCTGGCCTGGGATCAGACACTGGAAACTAGGTTACAGATGGCATCTATACTCAGACCAGCATGAAAAAGAAACACGGTTCACACCTGCCAAGCCCAACAAGAAGGAGGCAGTGACAGGCAACCTTTTCCCCATGATCCATCTGGCCCAAATACTCAGAGACCCAAGGTTGGCTCTCTTGAAATTCTAGATGATCTTGGTGTTGTCCTCCTAGCAGAGAACAACACTCTGACTTCACACACATCCACTGCATTTTCTGTCTCCTGACCCCCAGAGGTCATATTCTCTGGTTTACCATTGTCCAAAAGAAGCCCTACTCTTTTTGAACTTATCTTTCAAGTTCTACTGTTTATCCTTTTTTCAAAGGGCAACCCTGTGAGGTCCACTTTGATGATCCTATTTACAATTGTAACCCCCACCCTGCCCCATCACTCCCTAGCTTCCTAATCTACTTTATTCTCACTAGGATGTATCCTCCAAGAGGATGAGTATTTTTATTGGTTTAGTTGCTGCTCCCTCCCAGCACCTGTAACAGGTGTCTGGCACATAGTAGGCTTTCAATAATTATTGGTGGCAAGAATTAACTATGATATTTCTTGATCCCCTGTGATGTGTCTGAGGTCTGTATCCTCATAGAATTTAACAAACTACCTGCTATTTGAATGTCAGACTTACTCCAGTGAAATCACTGCGTCTTACCCATCTCTGTATGCCCAGACATAGAATCCTGTACACGGAAGATGCTCAACAGCTCTTGTCAAGTAAATGGGTCTACTTGACATGATCCCCTACAGTCCAGCCCCAGGGAGCTTTATAACAATCCCTGAGAGTTTCCATGACTCCTGAGACCTTTTGACCGTTCTCTGCACGCTGGCCAAGTTCTAATTCGAATATCACGCACATCATCTGTGAGGATTATGGTTAATGCATCCTAAAACAGTTGGTACGTCAAGAAATTAATAAATATTAGCCATTGAAAATACTTTTTGGAAAAACCCTCAGTGTGAACTTTTACCATACGACTATGATGCCTGCATTGTGTCTTGCTGTATAAAAGCTTGCATATCAAGCTTCCTGAGTGGTGTTCCCCGTGTAGGATGGGTTTACAACAGAGGGGAGGGGGTTAAGAGGGAAAGATGGAGGCCAGACGGGGGAGGGGTCAGATCTGAACTCTGCTATGGGTTAGCTGTGCAAACAGGAGCAGCCCCTTTCATTTCTCTGATCACGGCTCCCTCTGATAAGTGGGCATAGTAATTTCCCAGCACAGAGTCGGTAGAAGGTGCAACAAGATCCCACTTAGACAGAGTCTGAAACACATTTGGGGCGTAATACCTATGAATGCGCATCTCACGGCTTTTAAAATTTCCTTGCTGGAGGATGATATGTGCATTGAAACCAGTGACCCTCCCCCCGATTCCCTTTGGGAATCTGAGCCTTTCACTATGTGTCCCTTTTGCATTTCATGCAGTCCTACTGCAAAGGGAAAGCTCGATGGAAATATCTCCTTGCCTCGTGTGGGTGATTGGTTTACACCCAAATCACAAAATCTGATTATAAGTTTGTAAATGTCTTTGCTTGCAGAGAGAGACCCGTCTTATTAATGGTCATAAAATTAAATTATCCGGTGCATTTCTATTCCAAAAGAAAAACTGATCCATGTTCACTAGTCAGCCTGCATAGCATCAATGTATAAACAAAAATGGAGGAGGGGAGAACACCCACCATGTTATTTATTCAGTTCCAAAACATTTTCCACACACCATATGGCAGGATTTTTTTTTCTTTCCCGAGCCTTTTTCACAGATGTAATTATAATTCTTTTCACCTTCCCCAGAGAGATCATCTTGAGTATTGTAAAGACTGTATGAAACTTGAGACCTTACAGGGAACTTTATTACTGTGGCAATCAGTCTCCCCCCTTCTTCTCAAAGTTCAGCCACTGGCCTGTGGACAGTAGCTCTGCAGAGCCTGAGGTTTGCCCCGGGGACTGTTAATGATCGGTGAGGGTCAAACATTATCGTGATCATTATCTCATGTCCATCAGCATCTCACTAGCAGGGATGGAGTTCAGCTGGACCAGTGGGCTACACCATCAGCCTGAAACATGAGCCAGACCTCTCTTTCTCTGGCCTTTTTGTCATTGTTAGGGTGCTCTCCAATCCCATTAGAATGCAGAATTAGCAATGTTTCTGCACCACATTCTGAGCATGAGGGAATCTTAGCACTTACCTCTTGTTTATGTCACGTGGAACCAAGCAAAGGGACTGGATATGGGAGAGGCATCCGCTAAACACTTGTTAATTTTAATTTTCCTGGTGCATAAGAGTATTGATAAGGGTTGATTCAAGTCAACTCAGAAAGTGTAGGCAGATCTAGCCAGGCGTCCCCGAGGCTGCAGAGACCCCGTGTATTAAACACATACTGTGTGTCAAGCTTTGTACTAAGTGCTTTGTGTATGGGATCTCCTTTACGTGTGTGGTAACCCGGTGAGGTAAATAGTCTCATAGTTTTACAGGGATGGAAACTGAGGCTCGGAGTGCTTATGTGCTCTAGGCAAGGTCACATGCGTGTGTTTTGTTTTTTTTTTTTAACCATGATGTTATAACAATAGCAGCTCCAGGAACCCCAGCACATCTATGAAAAAGAGGTCATTTTTAGTTGACCCCCTTTTGAAATGAGGAACGGGAACTCAGAAAAGCATAAGGAACTTAGACGTACGTTCCCACAGCTACCAAATGTGCTCTCACCCAGTCCTTACCCAGTTCACTGTGCAAAACACAGTGTGTCATACACCCTCTGAGTTTTAAAACATGAAAAACTAACCTCCATTTATATCCTTGTTTCTATGGGGTGATGTGTTCCAAACGCCAAACATCTGAGTTACAAAGGAACTTTTGGCAACGTAACCTGTTTATGTGTTGAAGACTGTCTGTATCTTCCATATTGATAGGGTGCGTCTGGCAAGAACAAAAATCGTCTTGTGATTTACCAGATGGCGATTCTGTTCTCCAGCTGGATCGGGAATCCCACAGGACCCATATCCTCCTGCAGGATTCCAGCAGCACCACCTCTGTGCCGTTGCTTTACCACCACACATGGGGCTGCCTAGACCCCTGCACCGGGGCCCTATGGCTCCAGCAGAGTGAGGAGGAATTCACTCGGGTCTAGAAGGTCCCACACTTGGCGTGCTGTTCAGGAATTGCACAAATGGACATCCTCTGCATGGAAATGCTCCCAGCCACATGCACCCCCGAAGTTTCTGATTCACAGACCATTGGTGCTACAAGGTAGGGAAAACCGGTTCTGTAGAAATTGTCCAGAGAAGAGCTATGCTTGGTGGCTTACAGCAATGTTTTCCAGTTGTTTTTGACTCCAGCTTCCAGAAAGATAAACATCTTCTGTTGTGACCCAGTGCGTGTATGTAAGTGGAATATGCATATTTGCTTGTAATTGAAATATAGCTTATACATAAATGTGTGTGTGTGTGTGTGTGTGTTGGGGGTGGGTGGTGAATAAATGAAATAAAAGTTTTACAAAACAATACTTACCCTTCTTGTGTGAGGTGCACCCTTGTCTTTTTTCTCTTTTTTTTAGAGAGAGATCGAGTTGGGGGAGGGGCAGAGGAAGAGGGAGAGAGACTCTCATGCAGACGTCTCACCAAGTGCAGAGCCTGATGTGGGGCTCTATCTCATGACCCTGAGATCATGACCTGAGCCAAAACCAAGAATGGATGTTTAACCAACTGCACCACCCACGTGCCCCACACCCTTATTTTTCTAATCCAATCCATTCCATTTCTTTCCTGTCCATTAAAAAAAGTGTGCTGATAACAATTCTCTAGATGGTTTCTACAGCCCATGGTTCGAGAACATACCATTTACAGCTCTGGGGTACTAGACCTAGACTCTCTGGCCTCCGTTTCCTCATCTGTAAAATGGGTATAAACCACTACTTTTCTCATACGGTTGTTGTGAGAATTTAATGAGGTAATGCTTGTCTGCAAATCCTCAAAAATGATGAATTATTATCTAATCCATATCGTTCACCTTAAAGACGGGAAAATGAGAGCCACTGAAAGGGAGGTTCACCAGAAGTCACTCTGGGAACGAGCAGAGTCTGGGACCACGATGCAAACTTCTGACCGATGCTATTACTCCAGGCCAACGGGAAAGTGTCCTACTTGTAGAAACTGCATTAACTCCTCAGAGCGACCAGCGTAATTTCAAATGCATGGCTCTCTCTGTGCCTTTCCCAGCCTCGCCGGCACCCGTTCTTGCTGGGTTTTCCGGTGAGAGTTTTCAAAATGCCAGTGCCCCAGGGAGACCACAAGTGTTTGCACCTGCTGAGTGTAACAGCGAGGAAATGGCCCCTTCGGTCAGGGAATGAGGCCATGGGGATGTTCAAATGGGAGAAAAAGGACTCCCAGAGGTCCTCCCTAACTCCTTCTAAGTCCCTCAGAGAGAGTGGCCCCGGGAAGATAAGACAGCAGAGTGCACTTCAGTTCTGAGCCTGGTCTATTAGAACCAGAGAGGCATAAGCTTGGGGTTTTGTGGTGAAGCTGGTAGCGGTGAGGAAAGAATGTTCTCAGCATCTTTGCATGCGTGGAGGCTAGCCAAGATGCTGGTTTTCCAACCCCATCATCCCCAGGATTACCCAGCACTCTCTGCTCTTTGCCTCTACTCAGGCACTTCCTCCCACCTAGAACCCCACCCCTTACGTTGCTACGTTTTTAGATCCTTCCCATCCTAAAGTTTTCCTGCCTACCCAGATCCCAGCTGGTAGATACTTCCTGCTACCTGGAATCTTTTGGGGGGCATCTGCATTCCCTAGTTGTGTCATAGGTAAGTATATAAAATTGTTCTCTCCTGCTAATATAGAAGCTCCTTAAGAGGCAGAATCTCTACCTGAGTTACCTTGGTGTCTTTTTGGGCACCTGACAAAGTATTTTGTTTGTACATATAAGGCACTGAAATGTGTGTGTTAGGTGAATGAATGAGGGGAAAATGAGGTGAATGAATGAGGGCATGTGGTAGGTGAATGCTGTCAGACTGCTTGACATACCAGAATACATTATTGATGATGCATTTGTGTGTGTGTGTGTGTGTGTGTGTGTGTGTGTGTGTGTGTGTGTTTCAAACTGAATTGTAAGCCCGGGGTCCTCACCCTTGGGTGCTCATGAGTGTCCCATGGGGAGTTTATACAAAATACTGAGGCCCTACCACCAAAAATTCTGTTTAAATTGGTTTAGGCTAGGACCTGGGGAATGCATATATTTAATATTGTCTCTTGGTGATTCTAATGTGCAGCCATGGTTCAGAAGCACTGCTGTTAGCTTTTTGATTAATAGGAAGATGGTATATGAAAGTGCCAAGTAGAGTAGCTGGTCCATGGTAGTGCCCTATAAATACATACGAACACTTCCTTTCCTCCTTCCTCTTGAGAGTTGGGACTTTATATTATGCCTCTTTCCATTGTGCGGGGAACTGAGCTCAAGGGACAAGTTAAAGAGAGAGCGACAGATGTTTCAGGGGGGAATGCAATCAAGGGTCCAGTGAGGCAGTCCAGAGAGTGAATGCTACATGCTCACAGAACTTGGGTAAAATCACTGTGGACTTACAGCATTCAGGGGAAAGTTTGTGAATAAGGTTAGATTTGAGTTGGGCCTCATTGAATGGGCAGAGTTTGGCAAATGGGTGAAAAGCAACCCGAAGGGCATTCTAGGAAAGGACCATAGCATCCTTCAAGACAGGAAGACGGGGGAAGACTGTCATTTGCCAGGCATAGCGCTGAACACATTACATGTGTGACCTTATTTAAGACTCGTAGGGACTACTATTATCCCCGCTCTACAAAGGATGAGACAAGGTTTAGAGAGTGCAGACAATTAGCTCAGGGGTGCAGAGAGTCAGCGGTGGCGTTGAGATTTAAATGGGGTTTGTCTGAGATATTGCATGCAGCGAAGGGGGGAGCAGGTCACGGTGTGTGGATAAGTCTGTCGAGTAGGCGGGTTTGGAGAGGGAAGAAGAGGTCGCTAGACTAAAAAAGGCATGTTTGGGCTAGACTGTGGGTGCCAGTGCACCTCCAGATCTTGAAATTTACCTTGGGGGCCACAGGGAGTTGTAGAGTTCTGAGTAACATGATTAATGTGGCTGAAGCCACAGAGAGCCAAGAGTTAACAGGGTTGACAGGAGCCTCGGGAAGTTATTTAATCCACAACTGGCCAAATGAGGAAATTGCTTTTACCTTACCTAAATTATTCTTGCCGGGGCTCAAACCCAACACTTCAAAACTTTCTTGCAAAAGAAATTTGTAAGCAGCAGGCCCAACAGGTTTAGCAACCTCATTGCGGTGTTTTTCTCTGGGGGCATCCAACGAGGGTGTTTTTTTACTGAGCACCTACTACATGGCAGAGCCCTTGCTGTAAGCTGCAGAGAAAGAGCTACAGAGGATTCTCTCCCTTCTCCTTTTCCTCCTTTTGGTGATCCCTCGGAGACCAAGCTGGAATGGACTCATCAAATGCCTTCCATTATCTGCCAGCCATCTTTTTGCTGAGCTGAAAATGCACAGAATTACCTTAACATTCCCAACTCGGTCTTATTTTCCAAGCCGCTTTCATCCCTTGTCTTGCTTTCATTTGAACTACATCCAATTTATCACTTTTTTCTTTTCTTTCTGGAAACATGATGCTCAAAATTGAACACAGCCATCCAATTAAGTCTTAACCACAGCCAACGAGGTGGCTGGCTTGTTTAACATGGTGAAATCTTATTAGGTAGAAGGGGAGGGGGACGCGAGTGTACTTGGGCCATTTAGATTTTTTTTTTTTTTGAAGCAGTATATGCAGAGGTGGGCAGAAGAAACTAACATGCCATCAGCTGCCTTAGAAATATTCTTACTTAATTTTTGTGGCATGTTTTATTTGGGGAGGGTTTGTGTTCACTTATTTTATTACCTTGACAGTTTTATACCCCCAGTAACAAATTTTTTTATAAGTTAAGCTTTTACTTAGGTACAGTGTAAAGCTGTTCTTGAGATGAAAGCTGTTATCTGATTCAGGACTTAATGTTGAAAAGTTCTCAAGCTGGTGAATCTAAAGACATTTCCTGCATAATTGTGTACTTAGAATTCACTGGCAGCGTAAAAGAGAGAGAGCTTCATGTTCTGTCTGGAATTACGAAAAAAGACAATTTATTTTTAAGTGAACTGGGGGCGAAGGGGGGAAAAAAGCCTGCGACGGAAGATGTTTAGCTGAGTTACTGAAATACCATCTGGAGGCTTGGCTGGAAAAGAAGAGAAATCCTAGAAGGAGCAAGATGTGGGGCAGCTAAGCCGAGGAAGGACCAGCATACCCGGGAGATGCCGCCTCGACCAGCGATGTGATTTGTGCAGCTCAGAGCGGGGAAAGCTAATTTACCCTTGGAAAGAGAAGACAAAACTTATTTAAATTTCTTAAAAGTGTGGCCTCATGCACATAACATAAAATGTACCATTTGTAAGTGTCCACAGTTCAGTGGTATCCCATACATTCACATTGTTATACAACCACCCTGTCATCCATTGGCAGGCGGACCAGTTTTCCTCTTCCCAAAGTGAAACTCCATATCCATTCAATACTCCTCCCTCTTCTTCCTTGTCCCTGGTAACCACCGTTCTTCAGTTATTTTTAAAGACAGTTATTTTAAGATTTTATTTATTTGTTTATTTTAGAGAGAGAGGGAGAGAGAAAGAGAGCACGTGCAAGCAGGGGGAGGGAGAGAGGGAGAGAGGGAAAGAATCTTAAGCAGGCTCCACGCCCAGCATGGAGCCTGATGTGGGGCTGGATCTCATGGCCCCAAGATTGTGACCTGAGCTGAAACCAAGAGTCAGGTGCTTCACCGACTGAGTCACCCAGGCGCCCCTGAAAGACAGTGATTTTTTAAAAAGTTGGAGGAGAAGGGTCTGTCAGGCCTCAACTAATCACACCAATTTTATGAGACATTGTCAAACCACTCCTGCTTTACCATTTCCTCCAGCCTAGGCCTGGTCCTGTCTTCTATGGCGGCTGTTGTCTTGCAGCCCTGTCCGTCTGTCAGTCTGTCATCCAGACTGTGATCTCTGTGGGAGCAGGAAGCCTCAAGGGCCCGCCTTCAGTGCTCAGGGCCCGATGCTCTTCCTCACAACTACCGTTTGCAGGGCACCGTGATCAATATTTTACATCTCTTATCTTTGAGAATCCTCACAGCAACCCTGCAAGGGAGGGGGTGCTAAACCCATCGAAGGAGAGGAAGAAAAGGAACATCTGACAATTTAAGTAATTTGCTCAAGGACAACTGGTAGAACCAGGGTTTCAATAAAAGTCCATCTCTCGGAGAGCCTGGGCAGCTCCAGCCCCACGTAGGGCTCTGTGCTCAGTGTGGAGTCTGCTTAAGATTTTCTCTCCCTCTCCCTCTGCCCCTCCTGCCTGTGAGCATGCGTGCTCTCTCTCTCTCTCTCTCTCTGTCTGTCTCAAATAAATAAATAAATCTTAAAAAAAAAGTCCATCTCTCAGTTAAGTGGCTGCCTTCAGCTCAGGTCATGATCCTAGAGTCCTGGGATCAAGTCCTACATCGGGCTCCCTGCTCAGCGGGGATTCAGCTTCTCCCTCTGCCTGCCGCTCTCTGACAAATAAATAAATAAAGTCTTTTAAAAAAGTCCGTCTCTTTACCATTTTCCAAAACTTTTTGTTCCCAAAGGCAGTCTTCGTCAGCATCTTTGATAGGAAGATGGGACCTTCAGGCACAGATGTCCCTGGGCCGTAGAAATCCACTTCCTTACCAAGGCTGTGTTCCTGGAACACTACTTTCATGGGATGATAGTAGGCACTTCTTAAAACTACAAAAAAAGTTGGAAGAAGGGTCCGTATTCCTCCTGTGTTGTCTAATAAGTTTGGAAATATGGGAGTTCAACACAGTTAAACAGAATCGTCCTTGCAAAACATCTCAGAGGCTGGATTCTTCATTCAGTCTGCAAGCTTATTTTTCCTCTTTTTGTAAAGATTTGTTTATCCAGTACTCTGTAGGAAAATTTTAGTAAATGCCAGGGGCGACATGCAAAATATTTAATGACTGTTATAGCCTGGACAGTGGCCAATCCGACTGGAGAGCAGCCCAAACAGAAACAACAGGAGCCAAAAACTGGTGTGGTCACACCGACGTGAGCTGACGGGAAGGGCTACCTGCAGGTCATCGGGACTCACCTTGATTGATCAGGGCTCTTGGACGGCGGACAACTCCGGGAGCGGGGAGCAACCGAGCATGCCAACTGTCCCCAGGAAAGAAGGAAGCCCATTTCCTGAAAATGTTTCTTGGGGCTGTCTAGGATGCTTGGGTTGGGAATGAGTTTTGTCTGCCTGATATAATCCCCTACCTCACCTATAAGCACATAGAGGTTGGCACACTTCAAGGCTGTCAGTGGTGGCTGTCTGCTAGAGAGACTTATTTTGAGCAGAGGTGACATCACTCATTAGAAGGAACGCTGGACAGGAGCCAGAGGGTCTGGGTTCTGCCTAGGATGCATGGTGACGAGAGACCAGTGGGCACCTCTCGATGGGCCTCGGTACCAGTTTCTAGTGCAGGGATGGGCTACGTTATCAAAATTCTCCTCTCCCTGTAATATCTAACAACTCCCCTCTTCTGGGCTGTCCTTAGGTTTGCCGATTCCCATTTTTAGTAAGTAACTACGCTTCCCCCTCACCGCCCCCACGCAAGTCAAGACAATCTGTGTTTCTTCCTTACCTGTCAGGTGATGTTGCTACAAAGATGAAGGCACTTGCCTTTTGAATTCCACATCTGTCTGAGTCTGTTCCACGCTTGATGCACAGCCAGGAGTGGAATGGGAGAATGCATCTTTAATATTTATTAAAGGGCTCCAAATCTCTGTAATCTTCCATCTTTGATCCTGTTAAATATTCTAAACTCCTTTTTTATTTAAACATGTTTGACTGGTCTAATCATGGGTTGATGTGCTTCCCCGGCTCTTGGTGCATCTTCGGCAGCCAGCTGGGAGAGGAGGGATGGGGCTTATGGGAGACGTTTAATGCTCACGTCAATTCCATTTCTACTTTGTCCAAGTTGAAGCAATTTCACCCGGGAAACCCAACATTGTGATGGCTGCTCAGGAAATTATCACAAAGGAGCCAAAGCCATTTATTTGAAGGTATTCATCACCATGTTATTTATAAGAGTGCGATTATTAGAGATATACTTCCTGTATCACGTAGAGAACATGTTTCAGTAAGTTCCAGCAGAATGATAATTTTATGCAGTGATTGAAATTTTGGTCCTGAATATGACATCAGATTTTCGGGAAACTCTATGGCTAAGTGGCTACAAATATCTAAATTTCACAAAGGCTTAAAGGGGAATGTGGACAAATGAGCATGGCTGATTTATTATGGGTAATGGGATATTGAGATTATGGATGATTTTTTTTCTGTCAGTTTCTGTTATTTCAGTTGCAACACTGTTTATATGGTACACAAGACATGAGAAATCATGTACTATACATAGTGGAATAAGTATTGACTTCGGAATTGGACAAATCTATATTCGGACTTAGATTTTGTTACTTCTTTATGTAGGATTTTGGGGGAAATCTCTTATCCTTTCAGAGCTTCGTGTGTGGAAAGTGAGTTCTTCTTTTCTCCTCAAATCAAATCAAATCAAATCAAATCAAATCAAATCAAATCAATGAAGCTGCTATTTCTTGTAAAAACAGCTAGGATTATAGTAAGCCACAGACTTTGACCTTTGCTCATTCCTGATGATCTATATTTTATAAAGCTACCCTGTTCTTGAATTAGTAGGAAACATGACAGCATCATAGTTCAGGTTTGAGTCTCAGCTCCGCTACGTCCTAGCTCTGTGACCTTGGGCAAGGGGCACTTGTTGGGTTTGACCTGGTTAGTAAGCAACATTCCTCTTTTTCTTGCCTGAGTTCAGAACCAAGTGAGAAAGAGACACTCGAGTCAGAAAGATTGAGATCAGGATAGTACCTTTCCTCCTTTAAAGCTGTTTGGGTGATGTGACAGGGATGCATTAGCAGCCATCAGCTTCCTAATCCAGATTTTTCCCTTCAGCCACAGCACTGCTGCCTCCGGGGAGAGCCGGTTCCTCCAGGCTCACAGGAAGGGACAGCAGAATGCAGCCTCCCTGTAGGTGGCACATACCAAGAGAAACAAGACTTGAAGATCTACTCCCATCTTCCAAATAATATTCTTAAAAATTCAATGGAGTTGTGCAAGTTGTTTTTTTACACAGTAACTGGCATATAATTAGTACTCAAGAAATAGGTTCTGCTCTATCTTTCCACCACCTTCCCCAGGTAACCCCCCGACCACCACCACCCCCGGATATCTGTGGATGAACTGCCAGACCAGTGGGGCCACATGAAGAGAGGTATGGCATGGGGTCAAAAACATGGCTTGTGAAACCAGATGGTCTAGATACGAACCCTGGCCTCGCCAGCACCTGGTTGCATGACCCTGGACAGTTTACTTAACCTCTGTGTCTCAGTCTGTCTCTGTAAAGTGGGCCTAGGGCGGTAACTTCTCTCTGAGCCCTTATAAGGATTAAACAAACAAATAGTTGTAAAGCACTTAGAGCAATCACTGACACATAGTAAAAATGTTTGCTAAATATAAATAAGTAACAAAGACCTAGACATTTACTATAGGGCCACCCCATTCCACAGGATCAGTGAATTCAGGGTATAATGACATGCCAAACCGTCCGCATTAATAGTATATTAGAAGGATTTCTCATCCCTATGAAATCTTTTTTACATTTCTCACCCCACCCCCATCCTTTTACTTTTTGGTTAGAAAAAAAATAACTCTGGGGGCGCCTGGGTGGCTCAGTCGTTAAGCGTCTGCCTTCAGCTCAGGTCATGATTCCAGGGTCCTGGGATCGAGCCCCACATCAGGCTCCCTGCTCCGCGGGAAGCCTGCTTCTCCCTCTCCCACTCCCCCTGTTTGTATTCCCTCTCTTGCTATGTCTCTCTCTGTGAAATATAGAAATAAAATCTTAAAAAAAAAAACAACTCTGCAACTGGCAATAGGAAAGATTCTGCGTTAAGCTGCCTTCAGTGGTGTGTGCAGAGTTGGAGATCTTGGGTCCACAGCCTTCTTTCTCCCTCCTACCACCCTAAATTTCTTGGTTAAATTCCCAGCAAGATGAGGATTATTTATAATTTGGCCCTAACTGCAGCCCAGCAGGAGAACATGTTAATGAGTTCATTAATTAATTAGCTTGCATTTGCATAGCGCTTTAGCATTTGCAAATCTCTTTCGGATTCATTATTTCAGTTTATGATCACAATCCCCCAGTGAGAGACAAGGCAGGGGTTATCTAGACTTTCAGACGAGGAGGCTGAAGCTCAGTGAGGTTACCTGGTCAGCCCCAGACAACTAGTTCAATGGCAGATCTGGGATCATTCATTTTCAGCAGGGACTATGGGGCCTTACCGATCGTCATTTAAATCCAAGCTCCTATCTGTTACCCGTGTGATCCTAATCAAGTTACTCAGCCTCTATGGTCATTAGTTTCCTCATCTGTAACATGAAGTTAGAAACAGTATCAACTTCATTAGGAGTAATATGAATATTAACCAAGATAATACACAGAAAGCATACACAGTAACTGCTTGGTCAGTGGTAAGACCATTATTATAAAAAATAAAATAAGCTTCCCCTAGGTATAACACGGTGTGGGCTATGGAGGCATCACATGCAAAGTGTATCAAGAGAAGGGAGCAGGAGTAAATTGGATCCACCTGATGCGGTGGGGAGTTGGGAAAGGCTTCTCTGAGGCATGAGGGTTGAACCCTGACAGGTGAAAATAAATTTTTCCAAGCAGAGAAAAATGAAGGAAAATTCCAGGGAGCAACACTGATGGACCCGAATCACAGTGGGGTGAACCTGTTTGCTGTCTTTTGGTTAGGTGTTGACGGAGGATACCTAGTGATGAAGGTGAGGTTGGGTGTGTAGATACGGATATACACAAAATAGCTAGGGGGTGCAGTGATCGTTGGGGTGTGGGCATTGTGACAGCATAATGTGCCTCGTGCTGAAGATAATAATTGGGAGCTGGGCGCAGAGATGGCACGAAGTCCCTAGTGGTGGAGGTGGTGCTGGAAGCGTGGGCATAGTGATGGCATAGGGTATCCCTAGTGGTTGAGATGATGGGGAGAGAGTAGGTGTGGGGGTGGGTAGACTCTAGTAATGATATGAGCCAGAATAGCAAGGACTAAATTATGAAGGTCTTGGAATCCATGAAGTACACTTGTATTTTTATGGAAAATCATATGAATGATGCTTCTCCTTTTCTTTAAGAAGATGAAATGATTTTATCTGATCCATGTTTCAGAAAGATTACACTGATTGTAAGTGCATGGGATGGATTGAAGATAAATCTTTCTC
The DNA here is from genome assembly GCF_003265705.2 of Callorhinus ursinus. Classification (NCBI taxonomy): domain Eukaryota; kingdom Metazoa; phylum Chordata; class Mammalia; order Carnivora; family Otariidae; genus Callorhinus; species Callorhinus ursinus. Next base: position 11,162,764 of record NW_027397086.1, read on the forward strand.
CCATAGGAGCAATATCCAGGCTTATCCTGGAATGTCTTTTAAAGAAAAACGTGTTTGTTTGTTTGTTTGTTTGTTTGTTTTTTCCACTTATACATTTTACTCTGTATTTTACGAAGATCTGTTTGATTTCTAAGCCTGCAGGGTAAAGTTTGCAAGTGCAGACTTGAAAACACACAGGGTCTTCCCATCACCAAAAGGCTTAAATTCATAAATTCATAGAAATTAGGTTAGCCTGGGGCCTGTGGGACCTCTCATTTGAAATTTTCCTGGAACAGCTTGGTTAACAATAGTCTTCACACATTTCCTCCAGGTCACTGACTGCACACATGTGAATTGGAAGTTCTGCTATATCTTGGAGTCATCTGGCTGATCAGGTACAAATCACACTCATGGATCATTGGCTGTTAGATACATGAAAGGCAACAGAGCCCAGACATCCCAACATCTCCTATACTATAGAATAGTAGCTGGCTAAAGTAAGTTGGGGGCATGCTCCCAATGAAATCACCAACTCTGTCCCACTCTCAACACACATGCATATGTGCACTTGTGAACATGCATGCATGTGCATGCACACATGCACACATTTTTATATTTTGGACAGTCATGATTCACAACGGAACATTAAAGCCTCTGCAGAAAAAGCAACAAAAACAGCAACAAAACCAGAACTTTAACACTATGTTTCCCAAAATTAACTGACCGTAGAAACAACATCTTTTTGTTGTTGTTTAGCAGAATACCTTTTACATCCCACTTTGGGACATTCTGATCAATCCAGTCTTCTGGTAATCAGGGTAAGCTCAGTGAGTTTGCTAGGACAACAAAAGTAGTTATTGCTGGAGCTCAGATTTGAATTTAGGTTCAATGCCTGGATATTTTCTCTCTCTCTCTCTCTTTTTTTTTTTTTTTTGGTAAAAATATTCCAAGTTCTGAGTCTTCTGGCCCAAGTCTGCATTATAAAGATGTATTTGGGAGAGTATTGGGACAACCAGGAGGACAGCTATGTGTCAGCTATGACTTTATGTGTCACCGGAGAGTTTTTCTCTCTCTGAGTAGCTGATCTGCACTGGGACTCTCTTGTTATAAAATGTCTTGAGGAGTGAGGGTTTTATTTCTGTTTCATCTGTTTTTTGCATTTGTAGTTTCTGCTTTGTCCAAACAAATTACTCTTTCAGAGAATGAACTACTCATCTGATGTTCTGTTTCGTTTTTTTTTTTTTTTGAGTAATATGTTGTTCAATTGTATTTTAATAAAATCCACAGGAGAAGCTCAAAAAATATTTTAACTTTTACAAAAACAGAGACATAATGGGAAAGTCACCATCTTCTCTAATTCCTAGCACATTGCAGTGGACACAACCTGGACACCAGTGTTTTGGCGGAGATAGGCTGGATGCTAACTAGTCCCACTTGTTCTTAGACAAAAAGGAAGACTACATTTCCCAGCCTTCTCTGAAGTTACTTTAGGATCATGTGATTTGGTTCTGGCCCAATGGATGTGGGGTTGAAGTGACTGCATTCCCCTTTCATTATAGGTTCTAAAATATCCTGCACAGGGCGCCTGGGTGGCTCAGTTGGTTAAGCAACTGCCTTCGGCTCTTGTCATGATCCTAGAGTCCCGGGATCAAGTCCTACAGTGGGCTTCCTGCTCAGCAGGGAGTCTGCTTCTCCCTCTGACCCTCCCCCCTCATGTGCTCTCTCTCTCTCTCTCTCTCTCTCTCTCTCAAATAAATAAATAAATAAATAAAATCTTAATAAAATATCCTGCACAATTTTCCATTTTCTCTCTTCCTTTTTCTTGGTGACCATGACATTTCTTGTGTTGAAGATGGGGACACTCCTGGATGGAAATTCCTGAGTCACTATTGGAGGAGAACTATCAAGGAGAACTACCCAACCTGTATGTCTTGGGGTTGAACAAGAAACAGAACCTTGCAGTATAAAACCACAGAGATTCCAGGTCCATCACTTAGTGCAGCCTAGCCTCACCTGTTCTGACTAACACAAACAGCATGCCATTGACTTTAATTTTCCCTAATGTATCTGAGTATTGCCTACTAGAAGCAAGTATTTATTCCTTGAACTCTAAGCACTTCTATAGCATCTCAGAAAGAGTCTCACATCTCTCCTCTCCTTTGAGCCTCCCAACATCCCTTGAAGAAACTTGGCAACGTGTTCATCATACCCAATTTATAGGTGTAGTGGATGTGGCTTAAAGATTGTCCAAAATAACTCAGGAGGTCAGAGTCTCATCTGAATTCCAAACTCAGGCTTTGTGTCTCCAACTCTGGTGCTCCCTCGCTATACTCCTGCAAACTGATGTGAAGTCTGTAGGATAGCAAAGCCAGCCTGAGACATCCAAAATGGCTAATTTCAAATTATTTGTATTCTCAAAACCACGAGGAATTTAATTATCAAAACATTAGAGCCAGTGGCATTTCCAAGCTAAGGGAAACAATAATTCTTCTAGCTATTTTCTTGTATTATTGCACTTTTCCTACTAGCTAGCTATACATTATTTTCATATATTTTGAGGGTTACTCTAGAGATTATAATAAGCGTTTTTGCCTTACTTAAAGACGAATATAAATTTGTACTTTTCCATTTCCTGAAAATTCAAGGACCTTAGAATACTTAATTCCCTTTACTTGCTTCACTCCTTTATGCTATTTCATTGTGCAATTCTCATTTTATAAATATTAAACCTCAATGGGAATCATTATTATTATTGTTATTGCTTTATCCAATCAATATTTATGTAGACTTACTCCCCTTCTACTTGCATCTGATTTAGTTGATATACTTTCTATTCAGCCCAAAGTATATTCTGTAGTATCTCCTGTAGAGAAGATCTACTGTTGATGACTTACTTAAGTTTTGCTTGTTTGTAGTTGTCTTTATTTTGCATTTATCTTTTTCACTGGATATAGACTTTTAGATGGATAGTTATTTTCTTTCAGTCTTTGAAGATATTGTTCCATTTTCCAGTGCCTCAATTATTTCTGTTCAGCAGTCGGCTGTAGTTCTTATCGATGCTCCTTTGAAGATAATCTGCATTTCCCCCCAACTCTGGTTGTTTGTAGGTCTTTCTACTTTCCTTTGAATTTCTTGTCTATATGTGTTTTTTGTGTGTGTTTATACTGATGGAGTTTGTAGTGCTTCTGGGATCTGGGGCTTGATGTCATGCATCGGTTTGGGAAAGTGCTTGGTCATTATTTCTTCAAATATTATTTCTGTCTCTTCCACGTCTAGCAATCCAGCTGTATATACTTGGTCAAACTTTCTCAGGAGATCTCACTGTGTCTTACTTTCTTTCTGTATTTTCTTTCTTTCTTTTTTTTTTTTTTTGTCTCTTTGTGCCTTAGACTGGATATTTTCTTTTGTCTTATCTTCCAGTTTATTAATCCTCTCTTGAGTTCTATCTAATCTTCTGTTTACCCATATATTGTGTTTGAATTGCAGTGATTGCATTTTTCCACTCTAGAATTTCCATTTGATTCCTTTTTATGGCTTCTCACCCTCTGCTGAAGTTATTCATCTTGGCATCATATTTCTTCAACATATTGATCCTCTGGAGAGGATCTACATTTGCTTCTGATAGACAGATTAAGAACAGACTTTTTAAATCAAATCAGAGATTGAGTAATTTGAAGCTGGGTTTTAGCCTTTTAAAGAGCTTCTTGGTTCTTTAAATAGACATTATTTTGAGAGCAGTTTTCGGTTCACAGCAAAATTGAGAGGAAGGTGCAGAGATTTCCCATATGCCTCCCACTCCTGGCACACATGCATAGCTTCCCCCCATCATCAGTGCCCCCACCAGAGTGCTAAGTTTGTTACAACTGATGACCTTATATTGACATAGGATCACTCCCCAAAGATCATAGTCTATATTAGGGTTCATTTTGGAACCCTATAGGTTTAGACAAATGTATAATGATATGTATCCACCATTATAGTTTCATACAAAGTAGTTTTGTTGCCTTTGAGGGCTTCTTTAGTTCTTGCTTTTTCTTACATTTGGAATAGAGTCTTTCAAAAATCCCAAGGGAAAGCTCCTCCCTGGCAGACCCTGAGCTCCAATTTTAGTTATTCCAACCCAATACAATGACTCTGTTCAGCTCCTTGGAGCTGCTCAGATACCCATTTAAAATCATCAAAACTCTATAGGAGGAAAGCAGCACCAAAAGTTAGGCTTACTCTCTGGACCTTCTTTCTCCCTGAAATTTCAGCCTTTCAAATCTTGGTAGTTCTCAGATATGTTCAAAATGACTATTGTTTTTATAATTGATCAAATTGGTATAATTTTTCAGTTGAGCTTCATAGGATTGTTGATCTGAAACAGAAGCAGAATTCCCTTCCACAGCACTTTCTGGTAAATCTTTGGGTTTCTCTTATTCTTTATTTCTTCCCAGAGTCTCAGGCTGCATTTAAATGTAAATAGGTATCTTCACACAGAATTGGGCAGTTATGGCCCCAGAATAGAATTTCTGAGGATTGGTATAATTAAGGGAATGTATCTGGTCCTTAAAACTATTTAAGAGTATAATGTGGTTCTAAAAGATGGATCAGATAAAAAAATTTTTATAAAAATTAAAAATGGTTCAGATCTGGGAAAGTAAAGTGAACTTGGGAATAGGAGACAGAGAATCGTAAGCTCAGTATTGGAGTCTTGTTCTCGTCCCCAGCTGCCAGGTGTTCTTCTATTCTCCACTTAGAAACCACCCCCCTCCTCTGGCAAGGGGAGTCAGAGCTGCCTTTTCGTTGGCTAATGTAGATGGGAATGTTCCTTAGGAAATATGGCATGCTAGAATATAAAGGGATGGGGATGGAGTAAAGGGAAGGTTAGCCTTGCCTTGATTGGTGCTTCCCAGACTGAAATTAAAGAGTATCAAATAAGCCATTGTAGTGCAAATAAATGGTACCACTTTTATAGCAGTAGTAAATGCTAAGGCAATAAAGCCTAGTCTACAGGGTCTATGAGAACATCAGTTTGGGCTACTTTTTTCACAACTTACATCCAGTACTAGCAGAGTGCCTGACACATGGTAGGTGCCCATCAAGTACTTTTTGCAAGGAACAATGCTTGAACCTTACTTAGAACCCTACAATATTTTTTCCTTTAAACTTAGAACCCTATAATATTTCTTTTCCTTTTTTAAAGCTGGAACTAAGAATTTTCTACGTTATCAGTTTAACCCTCTTTATGAATGAGAAAACTGTGGTTCATATTTTCTGGGTCATTGCTGAAAGCAGATTATAATAGCGAGCAACAGAACCTAAAAAAAAAAGTTCCTTGTGATTTAGGCTTTTTTACAAAGTTATGAGTGTAAAAATAGGTGCACAATACTATGGGTATATAATATACAGAAATACAAGTACACAGCCATGCAAATAATTTTACCTAAGAAGCTGGATGAAAGACACTTGGGGGTCACCAAAGGAAATTTTGAGCAAATCACCCAGGAGCAGAACATGTTGCATTTTTTAGCATGTCCTCTGGTGTCCAGGAAGGATTACAAGAGCAGACTCTTCCCCATTTTTTTTTTTTGCAATGGATTTGAGAATGTTGGCCAAAGTGATTTAATACAGGCAAGCCCTGCATTTTCCTATTGGATGGTTGCCTTCTACTGTTTTGATAAGATTTCTCTATCTCTACCTTTTAAGGAAGAATAGTCTGCTATCAATGTTTGGCTACTATCATTTAAGAGCATGGAAACGTGGGCTTAAAAGAGAACACTATACTTAAGTCAAACGTCAAATCTAGTTTTTGAAATGGAAACCCCCTACTGCTGTCTGAGGTAATTATCAAAATGTGGATCTGAACAAAGTGATTTTATTTCAGCCAGCGCCCTTTAAGTTTGGAACAGGAAGTGGGTTAAGCCTGACTGTTTCTTTCTCTTTATTAGATTCTCTAAGGAGAAAAAATAAAAGCCCTCATTTTTAATTTGTATCAAATGATACTTTGCTGACATGTTATCTGCTGGAATCAATGCAGCACCCTGGCTAATTTAGAGTGGAGTTGTTTTGCAACAATTTAGAACATAGCTTGGGAATTAGCTATTCAGCAAGCCTACATTAAAATTAATTTGATAAAGTATACATTAACATCCTTGACACTTCTGCGAGCATAGATTTTAATAGATCAGTGTATGGGGGGCTCGGCCAGTAAAATAAAAGCCTCCTCTATGAAATGGAAAGAGAAATGCACCATCTCGCCCTCCCACACTGCGGGACTAAACCCTTCCGCTATCAGCATAGTACATCAAATTTAAGAGTCTTTAAATATTAAATATCAGTGTGCACCATGGAATGTAATAAACCCACTTTTCAAATAATGTTTCATTCCCCGACATTGAAATGTGTGAGGAGTTTTCTTTTAAATATACTGTGGAAGTTAATTAAGTTCACTCAAGTTTATTGCGTGGATTCACTAAGACTACATTGGGATATTTACGACCCACCCAGAATGCAAGTCAGTGAAACTTTTGATATGTTGATAAGTGATAAGGATGTCATTTGAGGTTTATTTTTTAATAATAATTTAATTGTCATTGTAAAATGCCTCATAGTTAGGACAGATTAAATTGCCACCAAAACCATTACTAAAATTCATAACCTCTATAAATGTAAAGTGTTTGCTGCTGTGTCATAAATAACAGCACTTGTTCCAGGAAAATGAGGTGCCTGAAATAAATTAAGAAAACCAAAACATATAAATGCATTAGATTGCAACAATTTCTGGTTGCTGATGGGAATGCAGCTGAGTGGGGAGGTGGATTTTTTTTTACTGAGCAAGAGTTACTTATGATCTCAATAAATCTTGGGTGCTGGAGGATTCCTACATTGTTGTTTTTTTTTCCTTTTACCTTAGTGGTACTTTTGGAGGGTGCTGCCTTTCCTGACTGAGAAGGAGCAAGAGAATCTGGGAACTTTTGAAGAAATTATATCATGAGCAAGGTGACCTTATCCAAATTGCATGATCTTCTTGAGTTTCGTGTTTCCTGTCTGCAAAATGGATTACATTTTCCAATTGTTTTGAGAGCAGAGAGCCAAAGTGGGTTTTCTCATGGGGTCCTTTCCTGTTCTAACATCCACTAGACTCAGGTGAATAGTTGTCAGCTTCCTTGGGAAGCATTTTCTGGTTTCTTAAGTCGGATTGGACCTTCTCTATCTGCCGTTCATCTAATGCCATTGATCATGTGGCTGTTATAACATGCTCAGAGACTGGTTTTGCTCCTCAGGGTAGGAGCCATTCAAGGTCAGAGTCTGTGCTGCTCCTCTTTGCATCTCCTGTACCCAGAATAAGACCAGACATATAGTGGATGCATAATAGAGCTTAATGGGATAAATATATCAATATATCATTTGGTATATTTTAAAAAGAATGTTTTCACATGCTTAAGGGGAATGCACAGGTTATATGAAAGAAACTTTCAGGTTTTTTTTTATTTCACCTTTTGGTACTTGGCAATTGGGCGTCTGGGGCAAATTTGGCTTGGTGTGGAATGGGTCCCTTTTAGGAATGGATGGGGTGGATGACTGAAGAAAAGACTGGCTGTTTTATCCACAGAAATAGCATCTGTCTTAAACATATTGAACTAATAAACAATGCAGCTGCTATGGAACTCACACAGAGAAGTAAACATGGAACCATATGTAATTCATGGTCTGTGTTAATGAGAAATTTTAAAAAAATTATAAAAGAAACAGAACGGGTTTCTGGTCACTGTAGGCATCGGTCAGTATATACATTTGGTACTCACCCTGGCTAAGAGACCTAGCCTGGGGTGATTTCTGTTCTTGAAAAAACTCCAGGGTTTTACACAGTGGGAAGGAGAACCAACATTGGGTTGAGAGCTAAAAGGTTTGGATTTTGGTCCTGACTCAGCAGCTTCCTCTTTCCCCGGTTTTGAGTAAATCCTGTTCTCTGTCTTGGCCTCAGTTTCTTCACATGAGAGATGAAGGGGGTCGTGATGACCCATATGTCTCCCTCCATCCCATATAGACCCTGCCTCATGTCTGGATGGCCAGATGGCTCCAGGGATGGGCATGCTCTCTGGTCAGAGGTGTGGCCAGTTGCAATCCCAGTTCTGGCAACACAGACTATGAGGCCACCAATATTGGGGGGTGGGGGGTGACCCAGCATTTCCACTTCCTCATGGCTCACCGCTCATTGTTCTTTTGAAGTTAGAGCCAACCTAGAGAATGATTATAAACTTGCAAGATACCCAGGATAAAAGGGGACTGAGCAAGAACGAGGAGGTTTAACTTTCTGGCCCTTCCAGCCAATTACAGCACATACCCTCCAAGTCAGGGTTCCCACTGCGTTTAACAACCCAGCAGGAAACAGCCTTGAAGAGAGTTCACAATTCCTCTCTCCAACATGAAATAAAACCAAAGATGCCTTATTAGTGGGTTGAAAACCTAGGGACAGTAACCAAGAAAAAATAATAAAGTTGTAAAAGTTCTTTCCTGTTTAATAGAATTTTGTGTTAGTATTGTAAATTAATGTAAATGTCACTTTAAAAGAGAATACAGAATAAAATCCTAATAAAGTTGGATAGCACCGCAGGGGTGGTGAGTAAATTGAGAGAATATCTGATTAGATTTCAAAATGCTGCTTTTTAATTCGTGGGACTACTCTCTTTCCCCTGTTTATTAGATATTCAGGTTCAGAGTGAGTTTCTTGGGCCAAAGTGGGCTGTATCTCACTTCTAACTCCATGTTAACTAGTAGATCACAGGATACTTACTGTTTAGCTTTTGTGTAGGTTCTGTTTTTGCAAGTGTTTCCAGTTATTAGTTAATCCCTTTGAGAAAGCCAAGTGGAAGGTTTGGCCAAAAATGAACAGTGAAGGGCGCCTGGGTGGCTCAGTCGGCTAAGCATCTACCTTTGGCTCAGGTCATGATCTCAGCGTCCTGGGATAGAGTCCTGCATTGGGCTCCTCGCTCAGCAGGGAGTCTGCTTCTCTCTCTCCCTCTGCCCCTCCCCCCTACTCATGCTCGCTCTCTCTTTCAAATAAATAAATAAAATCTTAAAAAAAAAAAAGAACAATGAAGCCTAGGGAGGTTAAATAAATTGAGATCCCACCAAAAATTGAAAGCTGATCCATTTTCTGGTATGTGTCTAGCAGTGCTGGTTCAGCTTCTGGAAGGTAGAGACTGACCCTCGATCATATACCTGATCAGGCGTATATCTCCATGATGGCCATGTAACAAATGCTGATTGAATTAGAGTTTCTGCCAGCATTAGTTATAGAAACATCTTTTATTGGGAACTTACTTTATTTATTTATTTAGCTCCACACCCAGTGTGGTGCCCAAGCAGGGCCCGGACTCACAAGCCTGAGATCAAGACCTGAGCTGAGATCAAGAGTTGGATGCTTAACCGACTGAGCCACCCAAGTACCCCTTATTGGGAACATTCTAATATCAGAGAGATTCACACAGATATCTTTTGTTTGGGATGTGGCTAATCCTACCCTTACTTATATCTCATTCGAGTCTGCAACAACCAGAAGCCTTGGGAAGGAGCCTTCTTTGTAATTGCTGGAAACTATGCCTGGCAGCAGAGGGAAAACATTGGAAGTGTAGTTCTGACCTATCCACGCACTTGGGCAAGTCCCTTCTTTGCTCTGATCCTCATTTCCCTTATCTGGAGGAGTGGATTAGACTTGATCCAATGTGTTCCATCCAACACTAGCTTCACGAGCTAATTCATGATAAGAGGCCTCCATGGCTATGTTTGGATAAAGATGTGAACCATTCCCACCTCTAAGAGATGCACGGCACACCCCAGTATGCTAAAGCTATGAAAAGGCCTGAAATAAGGAAGTCTGTTGAACTTTAAGCTCTTGCTACCAAAATGATTATGATTTAAGGACTCTGTTTCCGAGAAAAGCCCATTAATATCATTTAGGTGTTTAGTGAAGCATTCTTGGGCAAATATTGGAGGAGGTGATCTCAAAGAGCTCGTCAGACTCCATGATTTATTGTTGGTGATTGACCACTTCTCCTTGACAGGTGAGAAAATCAGACACTCAGAACAGATAACCAAATCAAAGTGGCACACAAATGGGTAGTTAAGTCCCTATTTTAGAATCTTAATAGGAGTTCCTTTCTTTGACAGCTTTTATCCTACCAACGATGGGGACTCCCATGGCCTGTCTGGTCCACGTGGCCACATGTACACTTAAAAGTGTATTCCAATGTCTAAGAGGCCCAAGGTTTCCTCCCAGAGCCTTCTTTGAGTAAGCCATCCTGGAAATAGGGTAGTAATAGAATCGTAGCTAGGGTTGGGACAGGAAGCGGCCCTTGTGTGTCCAGAGCAGGTTTTTCTGACTTCCCCCAGTCGAGTTAGGTGGACTTTTGTACACATACTTCTATCACGACCCTTCTGCATTTTCTTTATAAATTATGTGTTTCAAATGTATATGTTCTTCAGACATTTCTCAAAAGAAGACATAGAAATGGCTAACAGACACATGAAAAAAGGCTCAACATCACTCATCATCAGGAAATACAAATCAAAACCACAATGAGATGCCACCTCACACCTGTCAGAATGGCTAAGATCAAAAACACCAGAAACAACAAGTGTTGGCGAGGATGTGGAGAAAAAGGAATCCTCCTACACTGTTGGTAGGAATGCAAACTGGTGCAGCCACTCTGGAAAACAGTCTAGAGGTCCCTCAAAAAGTTAAAAATAGAGCTATCCTAGGACCCAACAATTGCACTACAAGGTATTTATCCAAGGAATACAAACATAGTGATTCAAAGGGGCACCTTCACCCCAATGTTTATAGCAACAATGTCCACAATAGCCCAAATATAGAAAGAGCCCAGATGTCCATTGACAGATGAATGGATAAAGAAGATGTGATACACACACACACACACACACACACACACACACACACACACACACTGGAATATTACTCA